>NC_133108.1:16024141-16124141 GCF_022965805.1 Primulina eburnea
GTATTATGTGCATATTTATGAGATAAGGCGAGGTAGTAGAGTCGGAGGAGATACGTTGTTGAACATGGATCGTTATAGGAGATTTGATGAGGATAAGGGGTATAGAAGCCGAGAAGGGTATAGACTGAGTGGTACGAAGATGACAATTCCATTTTTCAGTGGGGAAGCCGATCCAAAGGTGTACCTTGAGTGGGAAGAGAGAATGGAGTGTGTATTTGAGAGACAGAAGGATTATACCGAAGCAATGAAGGTAAGACGAGCTTGCAGTGAGTTACCGACTATGCTAGTACTTGGTGGGATAAGTTAGTAACACGTAGGAGACGATGTGGGGATGACCCTATAGTTACGTGGGATGAGATGAAAAGGGTGATGAGGAAACAATTTGTTCCAAATCACAATAATAGGAGAGGTGGTAGGAGAGATGAGCATGGCTTGTATGATGATTCATGGGCATCCACTTGGAGGACGAGCTTGGAAGAGAAACACTGCGGTAGGCCAAGAAGAAGGAGTCAAGACGTGAAGCTAGCAAATATGAATATCAAGGTACATTTAAAAATTCAAATTCTAGTACTTGTGATATTATATGTTGTTGGTGTTTAGAGTTTGGGCATTATATCACCCAATGTCCAAAGGAGGAGATGACTGTAGTAAAACCGCCAATTGATGTCAAATCTAAAGTGGGGGTTGAGAGAATTGAGAAGGTTGGTACTCCACTAACTTCTGACTTGAGTATTGAGTGTTGTGCTGTGGAGGGTGAGTTATTAGATGATGTGCAAGTTGTTTCTTTTGCTCAACTGCCTACGAATGAAATTTGTATTGATGAATCAATTTGTCATGAGTTGAAAGAGAAAAAAAAATGAAATGGCCGAAAAGAATGAGTGATCAAAAGAGTGAGATGGCCATAGAAAGAAAAGAAAAAGAAAAAGAGGCCAAAGAAAAAGAAACAGAAAAAGAAAAGAAAAATGATTTTAAGGCCCAAGAGAGTGAAAAGAGTGAGTATGAGTGTGATTTAATTTTTTATAAATCTCTTCAAGTACCTTTGTACAAAGATGAGATTTATATACCTAGTAACGATATAGCCGGTTCAATCCCGAGCATTGTTATTTCTCATTTGCAGGGTTATGATGAAGTTGTGATGAGGAGACGAGCAAATGTGGGAGGTGTAAAAATGCAATGGGACGATCCATTTGGTGTTGAGAGCAATCACCGTGAGGTAAGCATAGTTGCCAACGCAACAACCTTGAGGTATGACTTTCGTTCTTATCTTATTTCCTTGTTGTGTTGTATTCAAGAGTTTGGTGAGAGAGTTGAGAGTGGGATATCTAAATGGTCTAACGGTGAATTAACCTTTGTCCCTAGGAGTCATAGATTGGAGGATGATGAAATATTGAATAGATCAAATCTAAATGTTAGTGATTGTGATTTTTCAAAAGTTGTCAAATTGATGAGTTTTTGTTATGACAATGAATTGTATGCATTATGTTCAAATCTTTGTGATGAGTTAAATGTTTACATGGGTAGTACGCCTAGTGTGTTCTATTTGCATGATTCCTACTTGTTTGGTGAAGACTTTGGGAAGAGCATGAATGAATGTAAGAATTTTTATATGCATAATGAGTACAATTTTAAGGAGAATAAATTCTTCATTCTATATTCATTGCATGGGTTATGTACTAGTGATGCATATAGTGGTGTTTTTATCTTTGATAAAATGCATGATTATATGTGTTGGTTGCATATGAAGAGGTATGTTGAGTGGGATTGTGAGGCATGCATTGCATATAAGAGATTGACATTTTGCCTAGATTCTTATATCGTGCATGAACTATGTCTTATTCCTAGTGAGCTATGGTCGTACACGTGTATGGATATCATTTGTGTGTTGACTAGGTCTAAGAAGGGGAGAAATCTGATTTTTGTGATACTTAATAATATCTTGCTGATGTTATTTGGTGTCATTTGTTATTTAATGTTTGGTAAAGCTGACGAGTTTATAGGAAAGACAACGCTAATGTTGGAGTTTCCAGTGTTAATGGAGCGAGCTAACCATAGCGCCTACGAACTTAAATTGAAAGGTAAGCATGTTGATAATTTGATTAATTTTATTACTAACTTGCTTCGTTTTTGTGCAGTGGGGCAAGATTTGAGGACAAATCTTTTTGAAGAAGGGGAGTATGATGTGAACGTGGCCGGGCATGGTGTTCAAATTATTGATAAGCAAGGGAGAAGGGCTCGTGATGCATGGAAGCACGTTGGAAAGCCGAAGGAACATTATTCAAGCATTATTTTGAAGAACCGAGGCTGCACGGACCCAAGCACGGACCAGTACACGGGGTCCGTGTCCATTACACTTGAGGAAGAGAAATTCCGAGCCTACACGGACCCGAGCACGGACCTGTACACGGGGTCCGTGTCTACTACTTTCGAGCCATGAAAATTACAGTGCCTACACGGACCCCCTTCCGGACCTCGACACGGGGTCCGTGTCCTTTGTTTCCCGGAGAGTAATTTTGCCGAGTGTACACGGACCTTCACCCGGAGGAATACACGGGGTCCGTGTCCCATACGTATTGGCGCAGATTTCTTACTTAATTTAGAGTTTTTATTATGTTGGTAACTTGATTTGATATCTTTGATATTTAGGGTTTGTTGCCTATATATAGGCTAGAATACCACAAACAATTTAACTTTTGTTCATTGATTGAGTTTTTATAAAAAAACTTCTTTGAGAATTCTCTCAAACACAAGCTTAAGTTTCGTTATAACTTTTGCGTTGTATCAAATCAAACTTATCAAAAGATTAATCTTTTGTGGCGTTTGTCGATCGATTTTCACGAGGGTTGCCAAGGGCGGGTTCTTTGGAGGTTCTCTTGAAACGCGATTGTTATACTCGTGTTTATTTATTGCTAAACTCTTGCTAGTTTAGAGGTGAATATCACACCTATCCATTACTTGTTTCAAAGATCGGGAAAACACACGAGTCTTGTTATCGTAATTGAATAGAGGGTGCGATTGTTTAATCGTGTTTGCTATTTATTCGTGTCAAGATTCACGTCACCATGGCATGCCATGCAACCTAACGGCTTCTCTAATGAACAAATCCGCAATGTTTGAAGCATCATCGGTTTTATGACAAGCTATAAAATGTGCCATCTTAGAGAATCTATCCACAACAACAAAAATAGAATTCCTACCCTTATTAGTCCTAGGCAACCCCAAAATAAAGTCCATAGAAATGTCTATCCAAGTTCATTTTAATAATAGCACGTAAAAGTGTTCCCAAAGTTCTGTTGAGAACTTCAGTTTGTCCATCCGTTTGAGGATGACAAGTAGTAGAAAACAACAAATTTGTGCCAAGTTTAGCCCTTAAAGTCTTCCAAAAGTAACTCAAGAATTTAACATCGGGACCAGAAATAATAGTCCTAGGCATGCCATGCAACCTAACGACTTCTCTAAAGAACATATCCGCAATGTTTGAAGCATAATCGGTTTAATGACACAATATAAAATGTGCCATCTTAGAGAATCTATCCACAACAACAAAAATAGAATCCCTCCCCTTCTTAGTCCTAGGCAACCCCAAAATAAATCCATAGAAATGTCAATCAAAGTTCTTTTTAAGAATAGCACGCGAAAGTGTTCCTAAATTTCTCTTGACAACTTCAGTTTGTCCATCCGTTTGAGGATGACAAGTAGTAGAAAACAACAATTTTGTGCCAAGTTTAGCCCATAAAGTCTTCCAAAAGCAACTCAAGAATTTAACATCGCGACCAGAAAACAATAGTTTAAGGCATGCCATGCAACCTAACGGCTTCTCTAAAGAACAAATCCGCAATGTTTGAAGCATCATCGGTTTTATGACAAGCTATAAAATGTGCCATCTTAGAGAATCTATCCACAACAACAAAAATAGAATCCCTCCCCTTCTTAGTCCTAGGCAACCCCAAAATAAAGTCCATAGAAATGTTAATCAAAGTTCCTTTTAAGAATAGCACGTAAAAGTGTTCCCAAAGTTCTGTTGAGAACTTCAGTTTGTCCATCCGTTTGAGGATGACAAGTAGTAGAAAACAACAATTTTGTGCCTAGTTTAGCCCATAAAGTCTTCCAAAAGTAACTCAAGAATTTAACATCGCGACCAGAAACAATAGTCTTAGGCATGCAATGCAACCTAACGACTTCTCTAAAGAAAAAATCCACAATGTTTGAAGCATCATCGGTTTTATGACAAGCTATAAAATGTGTCCTCTTAGAGAATCTATCCACAACAACAAAAATAGAATCCCTCCCCTTCCTAGTCCTAGGCAACCCCAAAATAAAGTCCATAGAAATGTCAATCCAAGTTCTTTTTAAGAATAGCACGCGAAAGTGTTCCCAAAGTTCTGTTGAGAACTTCAGTTTGTCCATCCGTTTGAGGATGACAAGTAGTAGAAAACAACAATTTTGTGCCAAGTTTAGCCCATAAAGTCTTCCAAAAGTATCTCAAGAATTTAACATCGCGACCAGAAAACAATAGTCCTAGGCATGCCATGCAACCTAACGACTTCTCTAAAGAACAAATCCGCAATGTTTGAAGCATCATCGGTTTAATGACAAGCTATAAAATGTGCCATCTTAGAGAATCTATCCACAACAACAAAAATAGAATCCCTCCCCTTCCTAGTCCTAGGCAACCCCAAAATAAAGTCCATAGAAATGTCAATACAAGTTCTTTTTAAGAATAGCACGCGAAAGTGTTCCCCAAGTTCTGTTGAGAACTTCAGTTTGTCCATCCGTTTGAGGATGACAAGTAGTAGAAAACAACAATTTTGTGCCAAGTTTAGCCCATAAAGTCTTCCAAAAGTAACTCAAGAATTTAACATCGCGACCAGAAAACAATAGTCCATGGCATGCCATGCAACCTAACGGCTTCTCTAATGAACAAATCCGCAATGTTTGAAGCATCATCGGTTTTATGACAAGCTATAAAATGTGCCATCTTAGAGAATCTATCCACAACAACAAAAATAGAATCCCTACCCTTATTAGTCCTAGTCAACCCCAAAATAAAGTCCATAGAAATGTCTATCCAAGTTCATTTTAAGAATAGCACGTAAAAGTGTTCCCAAAGTTCTGTTGAGAACTTCAGTTTGTCCATCCGTTTGAGGATGACAAGTAGTAGAAAACAACAAATTTGTGCCAAGTTTAGCCCTTAAAGTCTTCCAAAAGTAACTCAAGAATTTAACATCGTGACCAGAAATAATAGTCCTAGGCATGCCATGCAACCTAACGACTTCTCTAAAGAACATATCCGCAATGTTTGAAGCATAATCGGTTTAATGACACGCTATAAAATGTGCCATCTTAGAGAATCTATCCACAACAACAAAAATAGAATCCCTCTCCTTCTTAGTCCTAGGCAACCCCAAAATAAAGTCCATAGAAATGTCAATCCAAGTTCTTTTTAAGAATAGCACGCGAAAGTGTTCCTAAAGTTCTCTTGACAACTTCAGTTTGTCCATCCGTTTGAGGATGACAAGTAGTAGAAAACAACAATTTTGTGCCTAGTTTAGCCCATAAAGCCTTCCAAAATTAACTCAAGAATTTAACATCGCGACCAGAAACAATAGTCCTAGGCATGCCATGCAACCTAACGACTTCTCTAAAGAACAAATCCACAATGTTTGAAGCATCATCGGTTTTATGACAAGCTATAAAATGTGTCATCTTAGAGAATCTATCCACAACAACAAAAATAGAATCCCTACCGTTCTTAGTCTTAGGCAACCCCAAAATAAAGTCCATAGAAATGTCAATCCAAGTTCTTTTTAAGAATAGCACGCGAAAGTGTTCCCAAAGTTCTGTTGAGAACTTCAGTTTGTCCATCCGTTTGAGGATGACAAGTAGAAGAAAACAACAATTTTGTGCCAAGTTTAGCCCATAAAGTCTTCCAAAAGTAACTCAAGGATTTAACATCGCTACCAGAAACAATAGTCGTAGGCATGCCATGCAACCTAACGACTTCTCTAAAGAACAAATCCGCAATGTTTGAAGCATCGTCGGTTTTATGACAAGCTATAGAATGTGCCATCTTAGAGAATCTATCCACAACAACAAAAATAGAATCCCTCCCCTTCTTAGTCCTAGGCAACCCCAAAATAAAGTCCATAGAAATGTCAATCCAAGTTCTTTTTAAGAATAGCACGCGAAAGTGTTCCCAAAGTTCTCTTGACAACTTCAGTTTGTCCATCCGTTTGAGGATGACAAGTAGTAGAAAACAACAATTTTGTGCCAAGTTTAGCCCATAAAGTCTTCCAAAAGCAACTCAAGAATTTAACATCGCGACCAGAAAACAATAGTCCAAGGCATGCCATGCAACCTAACGGCTTCTCTAAAGAACAAATCCGCAATGTTTGAAGCATCATCGGTTTTATGACAAGCTATAAAATGTGCCATCTTAGAGAATCTATCCACAACAACAAAAATAGAATCCCTACCCTTATTAGTCCTAGGCAACCCCAAAATAAAGTCCATAGAAATGTCAATCCAAGTTCTTTTTAAGAATAGCACGCGAAAGTGTTCCCAAAGTTTTATTGACAACTTCAGTTTGTCCATCTGTTTGAGGATGACAAGTAGTAGAAAACAACAATTTTGTGCCAAGTTTAGCCCATAAAGTCTTCCAAAAGTAACTCAAGAATTTAACATCGTGACCAGAAAACAATAGTCCTAGGCATGCCATGCAACCTAACGACTTCTCTAAAGAACAAATCCGCAATGTTTGAAGCATCATCGGTTTAATGACAAGCTATAAAATGTGCCATCTTAGAGAATCTATCCACAACAACAAAAATAGAATCCCTCCCCCTCCTAGTCCTAGGCAACCCCAAAATAAAGTCCATAGAAATGTCAATACAAGTTCTTTTTAAGAATAGCACGCGAAAGTGTTCCCCAAGTTCTGTTGAGAACTTCAGTTTGTCCATCCGTTTGAGGATGACAAGTAGTAGAAAACAACAATTTTGTGCCAAGTTTAGCCCATAAAGTCTTCCAAAAGCAACTCAAGAATTTAACATCGCGACCAGAAAACAATAGTTTAAGTGTAATAGCCGAGCCCGGTGTACGGTACGGTTTAAGCTTTATTGTGTTAATTGGGTTATGTGATTAGATGATTATAGTTGTGTTTTGGGCTATAGTATTATTGGTTATTATTTATTTGAGGTGTTAGTTGGTGTTGATTGTTCGTTTCAGCGTTTCGAATCGATTTTTAGTTGTTTTGTTACTGTTCATTGCCGTGAGTAGAGTGCACCCGCGCTCTTAGATGAGTGCCCCCGCGGTGTACTATTCATGATTTTGGTTTTGGAGGGCCGTGGCATCACCGCACCCGCGGCAGTGCAAGGACCGCACCCGCGGTGAGACCGCACCCGCGGTAATTGTAGCACCGCACCCGCGGTGTTCGTGCATGGGATTTATTTTGGTTGCCGTGAGCTTAGCGCACCCGCGGTGCTTGTGTTGGCGCACCCGCGGTGTAAGTATGGGCGAGATATTTAGCTACTTTTTGGGAGTTGTTGGCCATACCTTATCCTATTCCTTCTCTTCTTTACCGATTTTCTCTCCATTGGCAAGGGTTTTCATCCATTTCTTTAGCTTCCTACCTTTGATTCTTGGAGTTATTTGGATTTCCGACTTGAGATCATCGTTCTCCGTGGTATAAGGAAGCTTAGGTAAGTTTTTGGTGCGATTCTAATGAGGTTTCGAGTTAAGGGTTATTTTGGATTTGATGTTTTGATGGTTCTATGGATTATTTAGCATGGACTCTTGGATTTAGTCTTGATATTGGTGTTATTTATGGATTATTGTTGTAGGTGGTGTACCAAGAGTATAGTTGGAGGTGTTCTATTGGTTTGTAAGTGGAATTTCATCCTTTTTGCTCACATGATATTATATGTATTGTGTTTTAAAGGTTTCAAAGTGTTATTCCCTTCCATTGATCCATTGTTATGTATTGATTTCATTGATTATCTATTGGAGGCATTGATGTCTCACCATTGTTATAAAGGGAATACAAGAGATATTATGAGATTGCGAAACGACGGCCTTAAATGCTATTGAGAATTCAAATGTTTTATTGGATTGATTAATCATAGCCATAGCATTACATGCAATTAGATGATCATCGACCATAGGCTTTTATCCCCTCACAGTTATCGATTTATATCGATGGGATATTGGCAACCACAGTCACAGATACTATTGATATCAATCCAACCAGAGAAAAGAGAAATACCATCGTTTTGCTATCTATTGCCATTGCTATTGCTACAGTTATTGCTACGTTATTCATGTTTCAGAGTTGATGGTATTTATGATTTCAAAGTCATGTTTTACAGTGTATATTATGTATCATTGCTATGTAAGAGTTCCACTTGCTGAGATTTATTCTCATTTCAGTTATTTTCATGTGATGCAGATAAGAGCGACGGACCGGGACGTTGACTGTGGATGGGGGTCATATGCATACGAAGATTGGAAGGATGATTATTTTGTACCATTTTGTAACATGATCACACTAATGATATTTTGTATTTTGTTATGTCATTGGAATGATCATGTTGTTATTTTGTAAACACTTTTATAAAATGTATTTTGAAACTCCTTCCATGTTTGAAAGAAAATTTTAAATTCCGCTGTATTTTAATTGTAACGGGTCAGGGTGTCACATTTAGTGGTATCAGAGCGGTGTTCTTCGGACCAATGCATATGACTTCGTCTACTTTCAACTGTCCGGGTATGTTTTCTTGCATCTATCTATTCATTGTTATATATTGATTGTGTCTTGTGAGCAATTGTAGAGTATGCCTCCTAAGCGTAAGGCGGCAGAGGGTGAGGATAGTTCCTCCTCGAGAGTTGTCGACGAGTTCGGCAAGTTGCTTAAGGAGCAGGCTAAGGTGCATAGCGATCAGATTCAGCAGTTGCTCAGATTGCAAGGAGCAGGACAGGGTCGAGGCCAAGTGAGAGGTCAAGTTGCTCAGGCTGTTGGCACTGATGCCGTCTTTTCTTCTTTTAAGAGAATGGATCCACCGGAATTCGCAGGTAGCACCGATCCTCTAGTTGCTGTCGAGTGGGTCAAGGCGCTTGAAGCTATCTTCGATCATCTCCAGTATGAGGACAAAGACAGGATTAGCTGTGCAGTGTTCATGTTGGTTAAGGCTGCCCGCATTTGGTGGAATGCTACGAAAGTTGGAGTTGATGTTGCGACACTGAAGTGGTCAGAGTTCGCTGACTTGTTCTACGACAAGTATTTCCCCGACGCACTTCGAGCGAGGAAGGTTACGGAGTTCTTGGAACTTAGACAGGGGAGCTTGGATGTTGGCCAGTATATTCTGAAGTTTGAGGAAGGTTGCCTATTTGCTCCGTATATTGCTTCGAACGACAAGGACAAGGGCGCTCATTTCATTCGAGGCCTTAGAGCGGAGATTCGTCGTGATATCAACATGTCCAAAGCTGTTACTTTCAAGGAGATTGTGTCCAAAGCATTGTTGGCCGAGCAAGATGAGAAGGACATCGCCAGGGAGAGGCAGGAGAGACACCAGGCCATTGCTCAGAGAGGCCAGGGTTCGAATCAGAGGGGAAGGGATCGTTTCAAGGGCAAGGGCAAGATGGAGCCGAGTTCTAGACCACCGCCAGTTCCATTTGATCCCGAGAAGCCACTGTGTCCAAAGTGTGGTAAGCATCATCGAGGAGAGTGCAGATTGGGCACTCATACTTGTTTTCGTTGTGGCGCGGCGGGCCACGTTGCTAGGAATTGCCCGAGGGGAGATAGCCAAGGGAAGGTGCAGGGTCGTATCTTTGCGATGACCAAGGAAGGTATTAATCGTGATTCTTCATTGATCTCTAGTACTATTTTGATTTCAGGCAGAGTAGCTACTACTTTGATTGATACTGGTGCTACTCATTCTTTTATGTCTGAATTATTTTTGAGATCTTTGGGTATAGTTCCTTCTGTTCTTCCCATTCAGCTTAATGTTGTTTTACCTTCGGGGGATGTCTTGTGCCCGACATCAATTGTCTTTGCGTGCCCTGTTCGTATTGAGGAGCGAGTTGTATTCGCTGATTTGATTGTTATCCCTATGGTTGCCTTCGATGTTATTCTTGGCATGGATTGGCTTTCGACTTACCGTGCAGTTATCGATTGTGTTGCTAAGAAGGTGACTTTTGCAGATGATGGCCAGGGAGGAGCGCTCGCCAGCACAGGTACTTCGCTGGTCCTTCCTTTTATTTCTTGCTTTGAGGCTGAGAGATTGTTGTGTAGAGGTTGCGATGGGTTTCTTGCTTCTATTGTGGATGTTGATAGATTGATTAAGTTGAATGTAGATGATATTGATGTGGTGAGAGAGTTTGCTGATGTGTTTGAGGATGATGTTCCGGGTTTGCCGCCGGATAGAGATGTTGAGTTTGTGATCGATTTAGCTCCAGGTACGGTTCCTATTTCTAAGGCTCCGTACCGGATGGCCCCTACCGAGATGAAGGAGTTGAAGACTCAGTTGCAGGATCTTTTAGACAAGGGCTTTATTCGTCCGAGTTCTTCGCCTTGGGGAGCTCCGGTTCTATTTGTCAAGAAGAAGGATGGTTCTTTGCGACTGTGTATCGACTACAGGGAGCTTAACAAAGTAACTGTCAAGAACAAGTATCCGTTGCCTCGGATAGATGATTTGTTTGATCAGCTCCATGGTGCTACTGTGTTCTCGAAGATTGATCTTCGGTCTGGCTACTATCAATTGAAGGTTAGGGAGTCTGATATCCCTAAGACAGCTTTCCGGACCAGGTACGGTCACTATGAGTTTCTTGTCATGTCTTTTGGGTTGACCAATGCCCCTTCAGTCTTCATGGATCTGATGAACCGTGTGTTCAAGCCTTATCTGGATAGCTTCGTTATTGTTTTCATCGACGATATCCTGATCTATTCCAAATCCAGAGAGCTTCATGCAGAGCATCTCAGAGTGGTGCTTCAGTTGTTGCGAGAGAAGAGGTTGTTTGCCAAGTTGAAGAAGTGTGAGTTTTGGCTAGATCAGATTTCTTTTCTAGGCCATGTGGTTTCGAGAGATGGCATTGCTGTTGATCCGTTGAAGATAGAGGCGATTCGGAGTTGGCCTATTCCTACCACTGTTTCTGAGGTACGCAGTTTCCTCGGTTTGGCGGGTTACTATCGTCGTTTCATTTCAGGTTTCTCCAAGATTGCCCTGCCATTGTCCAATCTGACGAGGAAGACTGTGAAGTTCGAGTGGTCTATCGATTGCCAGAGTGCATTTCAGGAGTTGAAGGACAGATTGACGACAGCTCCTGTTCTTTCTTTGCCCAGTGGTTCAGAGGATTTTGTGGTCTATACCGATGCGTCGAAGAGAGGCCTTGGTGCAGTGTTGATGCAGCGAGGTAAGGTCATTGCCTATGCGTCTCGCCAGTTGAAGGATTATGAGAAGAATTATCCGACGCACGATTTGGAGCTTGCAGCTGTGGTTTTCGCCCTTAAGATTTGGAGACATTATCTGTATGGCGAAAAGTGTGAGATCTTCACAGACCACAAGAGTTTGAAGTATCTGTTCTCGCAGAAAGAGCTCAATATGCGACAGAGGAGGTGGTTAGAGCTTGTCAAGGATT
The DNA here is from genome assembly GCF_022965805.1 of Primulina eburnea. Lineage (NCBI taxonomy): Eukaryota > Viridiplantae > Streptophyta > Magnoliopsida > Lamiales > Gesneriaceae > Primulina > Primulina eburnea. The sequence continues at coordinate 16,035,767 of NC_133108.1, forward strand.
ACGATGTGACGATCAGTTATCACCCAGGGAAGGCGAATGTTGTGGCTGATGCTTTGAGCCGCAAGTCGAGTGCTTCATTGAGTTCTTTGATTCAGAGACCATTGTTGATGGATTTGCAGAGAGAGGAGATTGATCTGGTGATTCCAGGGACCATTGCTCGCTTTTCAGCGTTGGTCATTCGATCTACATTGACGGACAGGATCCGTAGAGAGCAGTCGACTGATGTTCAGTTGGCAGAGTTGAGAGCTAGAGCCGAGGCTAAAGGGAATTCAGAGTTTAGTCTGAATGGTGATGATTTGGTAACTTTCAGAGGCCGCATTTGTGTTCCTTCTGGCGACGATATTCGTAGAGATGTCTTGACAGAGGCTCATACCGCACCTTATTCGATTCATCCAGGCAGTACGAAGATGTATCAGGATCTTCGTCGACTCTACTGGTGGCCAGGTATGAAGAGAGATATTGCTTTGTTCATTTCTCAGTGCCTTACTTGTCAGCAGGTAAAGATTGAGCACCAGAGACCTGCTGGGACATTGCTTTCTTTGCCGATTCCTCAGTGGAAGTGGGAGCATATCACTATGGATTTCGTGACTGGTTTACCCAGGACGCGGAAGGGTTTCAATTCCATTTGGGTCATTGTTGATAGATTGACCAAGTCAGCGCATTTTCTCCCAGTCAAGACGACGTATTCGATGTCTCAGTATGCCGAGGATTACATTGCAGAGATTGTTAGACTTCATGGTGTGCCCGTGTCGATTGTGTCTGATCGTGACCCTAGATTTACCTCAGAGTTCTGGAAGAGTTTGCACAGAGCTATGGGTTCTCGATTAGCTTTCAGTACAGCTTATCATCCTCAGAGCGACGGTCAGTCAGAGAGAGTCATTCAGATTCTGGAGGATATGCTCAGAGCTTGTACTATTGACTATTCTGGTAGCTGGGATTCCAAGTTACCTCTTGTGGAGTTCACGTACAACAATAGCTACCAGGCGACGATTGGCATGGCACCGTATGAGGCACTTTATGGCAGGAAGTGCAGATCCCCTTTGTTTTGGGATGAGGTTGGAGAGAGGAAGATGTTGGGTCCCGAGTTGGTCCAGCAGACTGCCGATGTTGTTGCAGTTATCAGAGAGAGGATGAAGACTGCTCAGTCCAGACAGAAGAGCTATGCAGACGTTCGTCGTAGACCTTTGCAGTTCGAGGTTGGTGATCATGTTTTTCTGAAGATAGCACCTCTCAAGGGTGTGATGCGATTTGGCAAGAAGGGCAAGTTGAGCCCTAGATTCATTGGTCCATTCGAGGTATTGGACAGAGTGGGTGACCGAGCCTACAGATTAGCCCTACCGCCCGATCTTGACAGAGTCCATAATGTGTTTCACGTATCGATGCTCAGGAAGTATGTTGCAGATCCTTCCCATGTTCTTCGCCATGAGCCATTGGACTTGACGCCGAGTCTGACTTACCATGAGATTCCGATTCAGATTCTGGATCGCACAGTTAGAGTTCTGAGGAACAAAGAGATCGGCATCGTTAAAGTCCTTTGGAGGAACCATTTGATTGAGGAGGCTACGTGGGAACCAGAGACTGAGATGAGAGAGAGGTATCCTGAGTTGTTCGTGCCGTGACGTCAATTTCGAGGACGAAATTCCTCTAAGGAGGGGAGATTGTAATAGCCGAGCCCGGTGTACGGTACGGTTTAAGCTTTATTGTGTTAATTGGGTTATGTGATTAGATGATTATAGTTGTGTTTTGGGCTATAGTATTATTGGTTATTATTTATTTGAGGTGTTAGTTGGTGTTGATTGTTCGTTTCAGCGTTTCGAATCGATTTTTAGTTGTTTTGTTACTGTTCATTGCCGTGAGTAGAGTGCACCCGCGCTCTTAGATGAGTGCCCCCGCGGTGTACTATTCATGATTTTGGTTTTGGAGGGCCGTGGCATCACCGCACCCGCGGCAGTGCAAGGACCGCACCCGCGGTGAGACCGCACCCGCGGTAATTGTAGCATCGCACCCGCGGTGTTCGTGCATGGGATTTATTTTGGTTGCCGTGAGCTTAGCGCACCCGCGGTGCTTGTGTTGGCGCACCCGCGGTGTAAGTATGGGCGAGATATTTAGCTACTTTTTGGGAGTTGTTGGCCATACCTTATCCTATTCCTTCTCTTCTTTACCGATTTTCTCTCCATTGGCAAGGGTTTTCATCCATTTCTTTAGCTTCCTACCTTTGATTCTTGGAGTTATTTGGATTTCCGACTTGAGATCATCGTTCTCCGTGGTATAAGGAAGCTTAGGTAAGTTTTTGGTGCGATTCTAATGAGGTTTCGAGTTAAGGGTTATTTTGGATTTGATGTTTTGATGGTTCTATGGATTATTTAGCATGGACTCTTGGATTTAGTCTTGATATTGGTGTTATTTATGGATTATTGTTGTAGGTGGTGTACCAAGAGTATAGTTGGAGGTGTTCTATTGGTTTGTAAGTGGAATTTCATCCTTTTTGCTCACATGATATTATATGTATTGTGTTTTAAAGGTTTAAAGGTTTCAAAGTGTTATTCCCTTCCATTGATCCATTGTTATGTATTGATTTCATTGATTATCTATTGGAGGCATTGATGTCTCACCATTGTTATAAAGGGAATACAAGAGATATTATGAGATTGCGAAACGACGGCCTTAAATGCTATTGAGAATTCAAATGTTTTATTGGATTGATTAATCATAGCCATAGCATTGCATGCAATTAGATGATCATCGACCATAGGCTTTTATCCCCTCACAGTTATCGATTTATATCGATGGGATATTGGCAACCACAGTCACAGATACTATTGATATCAATCCAACCAGAGAAAAGAGAAATACCATCGTTTTGCTATCTATTGCCATTGCTATTGCTACAGTTATGCTACGTTATTCATGTTTCAGAGTTGATGGTATTTATGATTTCAAAGTCATGTTTTACAGTGTATATTATGTATCATTGCTATGTAAGAGTTCCACTTGCTGAGATTTATTCTCATTTCAGTTATTTTCATGTGATGCAGATAAGAGCGACGGACCGGGACGTTGACTGTGGATGGGGGTCATATGCATACGAAGATTGGAAGGATGATTATTTTGTACCATTTTGTAACATGATCACACTAATGATATTTTGTATTTTGTTATGTCATTGGAATGATCATGTTGTTATTTTGTAAACACTTTTATAAAATGTATTTTGAAACTCCTTCCATGTTTGAAAGAAAATTTTAAATTCCGCTGTATTTTAATTGTAACGGGTCAGGGTGTCACATTTAGTACTAGCTCAATTGGTACCAGGATTGTGCCAAGTATCTATATATCCATGTGATCTTGGGTTCGATCCTGGGGAGGCACAAACTTAAGTTCATGGGCTTAAGAGTTCTATGAGTAACCCATACGACGCCTATGGAAAGCCCGTGAGTGACACCACAGGGTGGGCAAGCCACTGGGCCTACGAGCCAAGTCACAAGATCGGGATAGCCTTGGGTCGATTGGGCAGTGGGCCGTATGGGCGGTCCACTGGGCCTGTAATGGGTCGTTACAATAAAAGGCGCCTTTTATTGTAACGACCCATTACAGGCCCAGTAATGGGTCGTTACATTAAGGCATGCCATGCAACCTAACGGCTTCTCTAAAGAACAAATCCGCAATGTTTGAAGCATCATCGGTTTTATGACAAGCTATAAAATGTGCCATCTTAGAGAATCTATCCACAACAACAAAAATAGAATCCCTACCCTTATTAGTCCTAGGCAACCCCAAAATAAAGTCCATAGAAATGTCAATCCAAGTTCTTTTTAAGAATAGCACGCGAAAGTGTTCCCAAAGTTCTATTGACAACTTCAGTTTTGTCCATCTGTTTGAGGATGACAAGTAGTAGAAAACAACAATTTTGTGCCAAGTTTAGCCCATAAAGTCTTCCAAAAGTAACTCAAGAATTTAACATCGTGACAAAAAAACAATAGTTCTAGGCATGCCATGCAACCTAACGACTTCTCTAAAGAACAAATCCGCAATGTTTGAAGCATCATCGGTTTAATGACAAGCTATAAAATGTGCCATCTTAGAGAATCTAACCACAACAACAAAAATAGAATCCCTCCCCTTCCTAGTCCTAGGCAACCCCAAAATAAAGTCCATAGAAATGTCAATCCAAGTTCTTTTTAAGAATAGCACGCGAAAGTGTTCCCAAAGTTCTGTTGAGAACTTCAGTTTGTCCATCTGTTTGAGGATGACAAGTAGTAGAAAACAACAATTTTGTGCCAAGTTTAGCCCATAAAGTCTTCCAAAAGTATCTCAAGAATTTAACATCGCGACCAGAAAACAATAGTCCTAGGCATGCCATGCAACCTAACGACTTCTCTAAAGAACAAATCCGCAATGTTTGAAGCATCATCGGTTTAATGACAAGCTATAAAATGTGCCATCTTAGAGAATCTATCCACAACAACAAAAATAGAATCCCTCCCCTTCCTAGTCCTAGGCAACCCCAAAATAAAGTCCATAGAAATGTCAATACAAGTTCTTTTAAGAATAGCACGCGAAAGTGTTCCCCAAGTTCTGTTGAGAACTTCAGTTTGTCCATCCGTTTGAGGATGACAAGTAGTAGAAAACAACAATTTTGTGCCAAGTTTAGCCCATAAAGTCTTCCAAAAGTAACTCAAGAATTTAACATCGCGACCAGAAAACAATAGTCCATGGCATGCCATGCAACCTAACGGCTTCTCTAATGAACAAATCCGCAATGTTTGAAGCATCATCGGTTTTATGACAAGCTATAAAATGTGCCATCTTAGAGAATCTATCCACAACAACAAAAATAGAATCCCTACCCTTATTAGTCCTAGGCAACCCCAAAATAAAGTCCATAGAAATGTCTATCCAAGTTCATTTTAAGAATAGCACGTAAAAGTGTTCCCAAAGTTCTGTTGAGAACTTCAGTTTGTCCATCCGTTTGAGGATGACAAGTAGTAGAAAACAACAAATTTGTGCCAAGTTTAGCCCTTAAAGTCTTCCAAAAGTAACTCAAGAATTTAACATCGTGACCAGAAATAATAGTCCTAGGCATGCCATGCAACCTAACGACTTCTCTAAAGAACATATCCGCATTGCCTAAGAGATTATCACACAACAAAATAGTAGTCCAAGCCCCCAAAATAAGTCCATAGAAATTCTCCAGTTCTTTTAAGATAGCCGCGAAGTGTTCACCTAAAGTTCTCTTGACAACTTCAGTTTGTCCATCCGTTTGAGGATGACAAGTAGTAGAAAACAACAATTTTGTGCACGTTTAGCCCATAAAGTCTTCCAAAGTAACTCAAGAATTTAACATCGCGACTAGAAACAATAGTCCTAGCATGCCATGCAACCTAACGACTTCTCTAAAGAACAAATCCGCAATGTTTGAAGCATCATCGGTTTTATGACAAGCTATAAAAAGTGCCATCTTAGAGAATCTATCAACAACAACAAAAATAGAATCCCTCCCCTTCTTAGTCCTAGGCAACCCCAAAATAAAGTCCATAGAAATGTCAATCAAAGTTCTTTTTAAGAATAGCACGTAAAAGTGTTCCCAAAGTTTTGTTGAGAACTACAGTTTGTCCATCCGTTTGAGGATGACAAGTAGTAGAAAACAACAATTTTGTGCCTAGTTTAGCCCATAAAGTCTTCCAAAAGTATCTCAAGAATTTAACATCGCGACCAGAAAACAATAGTCCTAGGCATGCCATGCAACCTAACGACTTCTCTAAAGAACAAATCCGCAATGTTTGAAGCATCATCGGTTTAATGACAAGCTATAAAATGTGTCATCTTAGAGAATCTATCCACAACAACAAAAATAGAATCCCTACCGTTCTTAGTCTTAGGCAACCCCAAAATAAAGTCCATAGAAATGTCAATCCAAGTTCTTTTTAAGAATAGCACGCGAAAGTGTTCCCAAAGTTCTGTTGAGAACTTCAGTTTGTCCATCCGTTTGAGGATGACAAGTAGAAGAAAACAACAATTTTGTGCCAAGTTTAGCCCATAAAGTCTTCCAAAAGTAACTCAAGGATTTAACATCGCTACCAGAAACAATAGTCGTAGGCATGCCATGCAACCTAACGACTTCTCTAAAGAACAAATCCGCAATGTTTGAAGCATCGTCGGTTTTATGACAAGCTATAGAATGTGCCATCTTAGAGAATCTATCCACAACAACAAAAATAGAATCCCTCCCCTTCTTAGTCCTAGGCAACCCCAAAATAAAGTCCATAGAAATGTCAATCCAAGTTCTTTTTAAGAATAGCACGCGAAAGTGTTCCCAAAGTTCTCTTGACAACTTCAGTTTGTCCATCCGTTTGAGGATGACAAGTAGTAGAAAACAACAATTTTGTGCCAAGTTTAGCCCATAAAGTCTTCCAAAAGCAACTCAAGAATTTAACATCGCGACCAGAAAACAATAGTCCAAGGCATGCCATGCAACCTAACGGCTTCTCTAAAGAACAAATCCGCAATGTTTGAAGCATCATCGGTTTTATGACAAGCTATAAAATGTGCCATCTTAGAGAATCTATCCACAACAACAAAAATAGAATCCCTACCCTTATTAGTCCTAGGCAACCCCAAAATAAAGTCCATAGAAATGTCACTCCAAGTTCTTTTTAAGAATAGCACGCGAAAGTGTTCCCAAAGTTTTATTGACAACTTCAGTTTGTCCATCTGTTTGAGGATGACAAGTAGTAGAAAACAACAATTTTGTGCCAAGTTTAGCCCATAAAGTCTTCCAAAAGTAACTCAAGAATTTAACATCGTGACCAGAAAACAATAATCCTAGGCATGCCATGCAACCTAACGACTTCTCTAAAGAACAAATCCGCAATGTTTGAAGCATCATCGGTTTAATGACAAGCTATAAAATGTGCCATCTTAGAGAATCTATCCACAACAACAAAAATAGAATCCCTCCCCCTCCTAGTCCTAGGCAACCCCAAAATAAAGTTCATAGAAATGTCAATACAAGTTCTTTTTAAGAATAGCACGCGAAAGTGTTCCCCAAGTTCTGTTGAGAACTTCAGTTTGTCCATCCGTTTGAGGATGACAAGTAGTAGAAAACAACAATTTTGTGCCAAGTTTAGCCCATAAAGTCTTCCAAAAGTAACTCAAGAATTTAACATCGCGACCAGAAAACAATAGTCCATGGCATGCCATGCAACCTAACGGCTTCTCTAATGAACAAATCCGCAATGTTTGAAGCATCATCGGTTTTATGACAAGCTATAAAATGTGCCATCTTAGAGAATCTATCCACAACAACAAAAATAGAATCCCTACCCTTATTAGTCCTAGGCAACCCCAAAATAAAGTCCATAGAAATGTCAATCCAAGTTCATTTTAAGAATAGCACGTAAAAGTGTTCCCAAAGTTCTGTTGAGAACTTCAGTTTGTCCATCCGTTTGAGGATGACAAGTAGTAGAAAACAACAATTTTGTGCCAAGTTTAGCCCTTAAAGTCTTCCAAAAGTAACTCAAGAATTTAACATCGCGACTAGAAACAATAGTCCTAGGCATGCCATGCAACCTAACGACTTCTCTAAAGAACAAATCCGCAATGTTTGAAGCATCATCGGTTTTATGACAAGCTATAAAAAGTGCCATCTTTGAGAATCTATCCACAACAACAAAAATAGAATCCCTCCCCTTCTTAGTCCTAGGCAACCCCAAAATAAAGTCCATAGAAATGTCAATCAAAGTTCTTTTTAAGAATAGCACGTAAAAGTGTTCCCAAAGTTTTGTTGAGAACTTCAGTTTGTCCATCCGTTTGAGGATGACAAGTAGTAGAAAACAACAATTTTGTGCCTAGTTTAGCCCATAAAGTCTTCCAAAATTAACTCAAGAATTTAACATCGCGACCAGAAACAATAGTCCTAGGCATGCCATGCAACCTAACGACTTCTCTAAAGAACAAATCCACAATGTTTGAAGCATCATCGGTTTTATGACAAGCTATAAAATGTGTCATCTTAGAGAATCTATCCACAACAACAAAAATAGAATCCCTACCGTTCTTAGTCTTAGGCAACCCCAAAATAAAGTCCATAGAAATGTCAATCCAAGTTCTTTTTAAGAATAGCACGCGAAAGTGTTCCCAAAGTTCTGTTGAGAACTTCAGTTTGTCCAACCGTTTGAGGATGACAAGTAGTAGAAAACAACAATTTTGTGCCAAGTTTAGCCCATAAAGTCTTCCAAAAGTAACTCAAGGATTTAACATCGCTACCAGAAACAATAGTCGTAGGCATGCCATGCAACCTAACGACTTCTCTAAAGAACAAATCCGCAATGTTTGAAGCATCATCTGTTTTACCTGCTGACAAGTAAGACACTGAGAAATGAACACGGCAACATCCTTCTTCATACCTGGCCACCAGTAGAGTCGACGAAGATCCTGATACATCTTCGTACTGCCTGGATGAATCGAATACGGCGCGGTATGAGCCTCTGTCAGAATATCTCTACGAATATCATCGCCAACAGGAACACAAATACGACCTCTGAAAGTCACCAAACCATCACCATTCAAGGCGAACTCTGAATTACCTCTAATCTCTGCTCTATCTCTCAACTCTGTCAACTGAACATCAGTCGACTGCTCTCTACGGATCCTGTCCGTCAATGAAGATCGAATAACTAACGCTGAAAGACGAGCAATGGTGCCTGGAATCACCAGATCAATCTCCTCTCTCTGCAAATCCATCAGCAACGGTCTCTGAATCAAAGAACTCAATGAAACACTCGACTTGCGGCTTAAAGCATCAGCCACAACATTCGCCTTCCCTGGGTGATAACTGATAGTCACATCGTAATCCTTGACCAGCTCTAACCACCTCCTCTGCCGCATATTGAGCTCTCTCTGAGAAAACAGATACTTCAAACTCTTGTGGTCTGTGAAGATCTCACACTTTTCGCCATACAGATAATGTCTCCAAATCTTAAGGGCGAAAACCACAGCTGCTAGCTCCAAATCGTGCGTCGGATAATTCTTCTCATAATCCTTCAACTGGCGAGAAGCATAGGCAATGACCTTACCTCTCTGCATCAACACTGCACCGAGACCCTTCTTCGACGCATCGGTATAGGCCACAAAATCCTCTGAACCACTGGGCAATGCGAGAATAGGAGCTGACGTCAATCTATCCTTCAACTCCTGAAATGCGCTCTGGCAATCTATAGACCACTCGAACTTCACAGTCTTCCTTGTCAGATTGGACAATGGCAGGGCAATCTTGGAAAAATCCGAAATGAAACGACGATAATAACCCGCCAAACCAAGGAAACTGCGTACCTCAGAAACAGTCGTAGGAATAGGCCACTTCTGAATCGCCTCTATCTTCATCGGATCAACAGCAATGCCATCCCTCGAAACGACATGGCCTAGAAAAGAAATCTGATCCAACCAAAACTCACACTTCTTCAACTTGGCAAACAACCTCCGCTCTCTCAACAACTGGAGCACAACTCTGAGATGCTCTGAATGAAGCTCTCTGGTCTTAGAATAGATCAAGATATCGTCGATAAAGACAATGACGAAGCTATCCAAATACGGCTTGAACACACGGTTCATCAGGTCCATGAAAACAGAAGGGGCATTGGTCAAACCAAAAGACATCACGAGAAACTCATAGTGACCATACCTGGTCCTGAAAGCCGTCTTAGGGATATCAGACTCCCTAACCTTCAACTGATAGTAGCCAGACCGAAGATCAATCTTCGAGAAAACAGTGGCACCCTGGAGTTGGTCAAATAGATCGTCAATCCGTGGCAACGGATACTTGTTCTTGATCGTCACTTTGTTAAGCTCTCTGTAATCGATACACAGACGCAAAGACCCGTCCTTCTTCTTAACAAATAGAACCGGAGCTCCCCAAGGCGAAGAACTCGGACGAATAAAACCCTTATCTAGAAGATCCTGCAACTGCGTCTTCAACTCTTTCATCTCAGTAGGAGCCATCCTATACGGAGCCTTAGAAATAGGAACCGTACCTGGAGCAAGATCAATAACAAACTCTACATCTCTATCCGGCGGCAAACCCGGAACATCATCCTCAAACACATCCGCAAACTCCCTCACCACATCAATATCATCAATATTCAACTTAATCAGTCTATCCATATCCACAACAGATGCTAGAAAAACATCACAACCTCTACACAATAGCCTCTCAGCATCAAGACACGAAATAAAAGGAAGGACCAGCGAAGTACCTGAGCTGGCGAGAACTCCTCCCTGGCCATCATCTGCAAAAGTCACCGTCTTAGCAACGCAATCAATAACAGCACGATAGGTCGACAGCCAATCCATGCCAAGAATAACATCAAAGGCAACCATCGGGATCACAATCAAATCAGCAAAGACCTCTCGATCAACAAAACGAACGGGGCACGCATACACTATGGAGGTCGGGCACAAAACATCTCCCGAAGGCAAAACAACACTAAGCTGGAGGGGAATAACAGAAGGAACTATACCCAAAGATCTCAAAAACAATTCAGACATAAAAGAATGAGTAGCACCAGTATCAATCAAAGTAGTAGCTACTCTGCCTGAAATTAAAATGGAACTAGAGATTACAGAAGAATTACGATTAATACCTTCCTTAGTCATCGAAAAGATACGACCCTGCACCTTCTCCTGGCTAGCTCCCTTAGGACAATCTCTGGAAATATGGCCTGGCATGCCACAACGATAACAAGAACGAGTGCCAAATCTACACTCTCCACGATGAGGTCTGCCACACTTGGGACACAAAGATCTCTCAGAATCAGACGGAGCAACTGGCACTGACGGTGGCCTAGGACTCTGATCCACCTTGCCCTTCCCCTTGAATCGATCTCTGCCACGCTGACCTGAACTCTGGCCTCTTTGAACACTAGCCTGGTGCCTCGCCTGTCTCTCCCTGGCGATATCCTTCTCGTCCTGCTCTGCTAGCAACGCCTTGGACACAATCTCCTTGAAAGTCACAGCCTTGGACATATTGATATCACGCCTGATCTCCGCTCTAAGGCCTCGAATGAAGTGAGCGCCTTTATCTTTATCACTAGTAGCAATGTACGGAGCAAAAAGGCAACCCTCCTCGAACCTGAGAATATACTCATCCACATTCAAGCTCCCCTGACGAAGCTCCAAGAACTCTGTAACCTTCCTCGCTCGCAGTGCATCAGGAAAGTACTTGTCGTAGAAAAGCTCAGTAAACTCAGACCACTTCAAAGTAGAAACATCAATGCCAACCTTGGTCGCATTCCACCACAAACGTGCAGCTTTAACCAGCATGAAAACAGCACAACTGATACGGTCTCTGTCCTCATAGTGGAGATGATCAAAAATCGCCTCCAAAGCCTTGACCCACTCTACTGCAGCTAAAGGATCGGAGCTGCCTGGAAACTCGGGTGGATCCATCCTCTTAAACGCAGAAAAGATAGCATCAGAACCAACTGCTACTGGAGCAACCTGCCCCCTACCTTGGCCTCTGCCCTGGCCTGCTCCTTGCAGTCTAAGCAACTGCTGGATCTGCTCACTGTGAACCTTAGCCTGCTCCTTCAGTAACTTGCCGAACTCGTCGACAACTCTCGAGGACGAACTATCCTCCCCCTCTGACGCCTTACGCTTAGGAGGCATCCTCTACTCTACAATGCTCACAAGACACCAATCAATACAAAACAATAGATAGATGCAAAGAAAACATACCCGGACAGTTGAAAGTAGACGAAGTCATATGCATTGGTCCGAAGAAAACACCGCTCTGATACCACTAAATGTGACACCCCGATCCTCTTTTAAAATAAATACGCAGCGGAAATAAAATTTTCTCTTTAAAATATACGGAAGGAGTTTCAAAATACATTTCTTTAAATATCTTTACAAAATAAATACATGATCATTTAAATGACATAACAAAAACAAAACATCATTCCTATGATCATGCCAAAATCATCCTTCCAACGGTGTATGCATATGACCCCCGATCTACAGTCAACGTCCCGAGGCACCACTCTGATCTGCATCACATGAAAATAACTGAAATGAGAATAAATCTCAGCAAGTGGAACTCTTATATAACAATGAACAATAACTCTGTAAAACATCTCTTTGAAATCATAAATACCATCAACTCTGAACTGTAAACTCTGAATATCAATAACATAGCAATAGCATATAAAATATGATGGTATTTCTCTTTTGCTCTGGGGATTGATATCAATAGTATCTCTGCTCTGGGGTGCTCGTATCCCAAATCGATATAAATACCGATAACTCTGAGGGATATAAGCCTATAGGCGATGATCATCTAATATTGCATGCAATCTCTGACTATGTATTTATCAATCCGAAAACATTTAAACTCTTCTCTGGTTTTAACAATCACTTTGAACTCTATATATCTCTTTGTATTCCCTTTAATCAATAATGAGACATACAATGCCTCCAATACATATAACAATACATACTATGGATCAAATGAAAGGGAATAACACAATAAACTCTTTGAAACACATACATATATAATCATGTGAGCAAAAGGAATGAATTTCCACTTACAAACCACAACAAACACCTCAACTTAGCTCTTGATCACCACCTACAACAAATAATCCACAAATAACACCAATATCAACTAAATATCCAAGATTACAAGCTAAATAATCCGTAAATCCACATAAACAACCAACCTAAACAACTCTTAATTTACAACCTTAACAGAATCGCACCAAAAGCTTACCCAAGCTTCCTAGCACCAAGGAGAACGTCGATCTCAAGTCGAAATTCCAAACAAACGCCTGAATCGAAGATAGGAAAGGAAAGAAATGACTGAAAACCCTTGAAATGGAGAGAAAAATCGAGAATGGAGGAGAAAAGAAAGGGAAAGTATGGCCAACCACTCCAAAAAGTAGCTTAAAAACTCGCCCATACCTTCACCGCGGGTGCGCTCCTCTAAGCACCGCGGGTGCGCAATGGTTACGGCAGTCCACAAAATTCCTGAACCACAGATACCGCGGGTGCGGCACTGCAAGCACCGCGGGTGCGCTACACACCGCGGGTGCGGTCACTGCATCACCGCGGGTGCGGTGATGCTACGGCCCTCCAACACAAAAACTGCACAGTACACCGCGGGGGCACTCCAGTTAAGAGCGCGGGTGCACTCAAGCCACGGCCAAGCACTATTCCCATGCAACTAAAATCGATCCGGAACTCTGAAACGAACAATCAACAACAACTAACACCTCAAGAACAATATACTAAACATACTATAGCCCATAAACACAACTCTAAACCTCTAATCAAATAACTCAAATAACCAACGAAACTTAAATCGTACCGTACACCGGGCTCGGCTATTACAGAATCCCTCCCCTTCTTAGTCCAAGGCAACCCCAAAATAAAGTCCATAGAAAAGTCAATCCAAGTTCTTTTTAAGAATAGCACGCGAAAGTGTTCCCAAAGTTCTCTTGACAACTTCAGTTTGTCCATCCGTTTGAGGATGACAAGTAGTAGAAAACAACAATTTTGTGCCAAGTTTAGCCCATAAAGTCTTCCAAAAGTAATCGCGACCAGAAACAATAGTCCTAGGCATGCCATGCAACCTAACGACTTCTCTAAAGAACATATCCGCAATGTTTGAAGCATAATCGGTTTAATGACAAGCTATAAACTGTGCAATCTTAGAGAATCTATCCACAACAACAAAAATAGAATCCCTCCCCTTCCTAGTCCTAGGCAACCCCAAAATAAAGTCCATAGAAATGTCAATCCAAGTTCTTTTTAAGAATAGCACGCGAAAGTGTTCCCAAAGTTCTATTGACAACTTCAGTTTGTCCATCTGTTTGAGGATGACAAGTAGTAGAAAACAACAATTTTGTGCCAAGTTTAGCCCATAAAGTCTTCCAAAAGTAACTCAAGAATTTAACATCGCGACCAAAAAACAATAGTTCTAGGCATGCCATGCAACCTAACGACTTCTCTAAAGAACAAATCCGCAATGTTTGAAGCATCATCGGTTTAATGACAAGCTATAAAATGTGTCATCTTAGAGAATCTAACCAAAACAACAAAAATAGAATCCCTCCCCTTCCTAGTCCTAGGCAACCCCAAAATAAAGTCCATAGAAATGTCAATCCAAGTTCTTTTTAAGAATAGCACGCGAAAGTGTTCCCAAAGTTCTGTTGAGAACTTCAGTTTGTCCATCCGTTTGAGGATGACAAGTAGTAGAAAACAACAATTTTGTACCAAGTTTAGCCCATAAAGTCTTCCAAAAGTAACTCAAGAATTTAACATCGCGACCAGAAAACAATAGTCCTAGGCATGCCATGCAACCTAACGACTTCTCTAAAGAACAAATCCGCAATGTTTGAAGCATCATCGGTTTAATGACAAGCTATAAAATGTGTCCTCTTAGAGAATCTATCCACAACAGCAAAAATAGAATCCCTACCGTTCTTAGTCTTAGGCAACCCCAAAATAAAGTCCATAGAAATGTCAATCCAAGTTCTTTTTAAGAATAGCACGCGAAAGTGTTCCCAAAGTTCTGTTGAGAACTTCAGTTTGTCCATCCGTTTGAGGATGACAAGTAGTAGAAAACAACAATTTTGTGCGAAGTTTAGCCCATAAAGTCTTCCAAAAGTAACTCATTAATTTAACATCGCGACCAGAAACAATAGTCCTAGGCATGCCATGCAACCTAACGACTTCTCTAAAGAACATATCCGCAATGTTTGAAGCATCATCGGTTTATGACAAGCTATAAAATGTGTCATCTTAGAGAATCTATCCACAATAACAAAAATAGAATCCCTCACCTTCTTCGTCCTAGGCAACCCCAAAATAAAGCCCATAGAAATGTCAATCCAAGTTCTTTTTAAGAATAGCACGCAAAAGCGTTCCCAAAGTTCTCTTGACAACTTCAGTTTGTCATCCGTTTAAGGATGACAAGTAGTAGAAAACAACAATTTTGTGCCAAGTTTAGCCCATAAAGTTTTCCAAAAGTAACTCAAGAATTTAACATCGCGACCAGAAAACAATTAGTCCTTGGCATGCCATGCAACCTAACGACTTCTCTAAAGAACAAATCCGCAATGTTTGAAGCATCATCGGTTTAATGACAAGCTATAAAATGTGCCATCTTAGAGAATCTATCCACAACAACAAAAATAGAATCCCTCCCCTTCCTAGTCCTAGGCAACCCCAAAATAAAGTCCATAGAAATGTCAATCCAAGTTCTTTTTAAGAATAGCACGCGAAAGTGTTCCCAAAGTTCTATTGACAACTTCAGTTTGTCCATCTGTTTGAGGATGACAAGTAGTAGAAAACAACAATTTTGTGCCAAGTTTAGCCCATAAAGTCTTCCAAAAGTAACTCAAGAATTTAACATCGCGACCAAAAAACAATAGTTCTAGGCATGCCATGCAACCTAACGACTTCTCTAAAGAACAAATCCGCAATGTTTGAAGCATCATCGGTTTAATGACAAGCTATAAAATGTGCCATCTTAGAGAATCTAACCACAACAACAAAAATAGAATCCCTCCCCTTCCTAGTCCTAGACAACCCCAAAATAAAGTCCATAGAAATGTCAATCCAAGTTCTTTTTAAGAATAGCACGCGAAAGTGTTCCCAAAGTTCTGTTGAGAACTTCAGTTTGTCCATCTGTTTGAGGATGACAAGTAGTAGAAAACAACAATTTTGTGCGAAGTTTAGCCCATAAAGTCTTCCAAAAGTAACTCATTAATTTAACATCGCGACCAGAAACAATAGTCCTAGGCATGCCATGCAACCTAACGACTTCTCTAAAGAACATATCCGCAATGTTTGAAGCATCATCGGTTTATGACAAGCTATAAAATGTGTCATCTTAGAGAATCTATCCACAACAACAAAAATAGAATCCCTCCCCTTCCTAGTCCTAGGCAACCCCAAAATAAAGTCCATAGAAATGTCAATACAAGTTCTTTTTAAGAATAGCACGCGAAAGTGTTCCCCAAGTTCTGTTGAGAACTTCAGTTTGTCCATCCGTTTGAGGATGACAAGTAGTAGAAAACAACAATTTTGTGCCAAGTTTAGCCCATAAAGTCTTCCAAAAGTAACTCAAGAATTTAACATCGCGACCAGAAAACAATAGTCCAAGGCATGCCATGCAACCTAACGGCTTCTCTAAAGAACAAATCCGCAATGTTTTAAGCATCATCGGTTTTATGACAAGCTATAAAATGTGCCATCTTAGAGAATCTATCCACAACAACAAAAATAGAATCCCTACCCTTATTAGTCCTAGGCAACCCAAAAATAAAGTCCATAGAAATGTCAATCCAAGTTCATTTTAAGAATAGCACGTAAAAGTGTTCCCAAAGTTCTGTTGAGAAGTTCAGTTTGTCCATCCGTTTGAGGATGACAAGTAGTAGAAAACAACAATTTTGTGCCAAGTTTAGCCCTTAAAGTCTTCCAAAAGTAACTCAAGAATTTAACATCGTGACCAGAAATAATAGTCCTAGGCATGCCATGCAACCTAACGACTTCTCTAAAGAACATATCCGCAATGTTTGAAGCATAATCGGTTTAATGACACGCTATAAAATGTGCCATCTTAGAGAATCTATCCACAACAACAAAAATAGAATCCCTCCCCTTCTTAGTCCTAGGCAACCCCAAAATAAAGTCCATAGAAATGTCAATCCAAGTTCTTTTTAAGAATAGCACGCAAAAGCGTTCCCAAAGTTCTCTTGACAACTTCAGTTTGTCCATCCGTTTGAGGATGACAAGTAGTAGAAAACAACAATTTTGTGCCAAGTTTAGCCCATAAAGTCTTCCAAAAGTAACTCAAGAATTCAACATCGCGACTAGAAACAATAGTCCTAGGCATGCCATGCAACATAACGACTTCTCTAAAGAACAAATCCGCGATGTTTGAAGCATCATCGGTTTTATGACAAGCTATAAAAAGTGCCATCTTAGAGAATCTACCACAACAACAAAAATAGAATCCCTCCCTTTCTTAGTCCTAGGCAACCCCAAAATAAATCCATAGAAATGTCAATCAAAGTTCTTTTTAAGAATAGCACGTAAAAGTGTTCCCAAAGTTCTGTTGAGAACTTCAGTTTGTCCATCCGTTTGAGGATGACAAGTAGTAGAAAACAACAATTTTGTGCCTAGTTTAGCCCATAAAGTCTTCCAAAATTAACTCAAGAATTTAACATCGCGACCAGAAACAATAGTCCTAGGCAAGCCATGCAACCTAACGACTTCTCTAACGAATCCACAATTCCACAATGTTTGAAGCATCATCGGTTTTATGACAAGCTATAAAATGTGTCATCTTAGAGAATCTATCCACAACAACAAAAATAGAATCCCTACCGTTCTTAGTCTTAGGCAACCCCAAAATAAAGTCCATAGAAATGTCAATCCAAGTTCTTTTTAAGAATAGCACGCGAACGTGTTCCCAAAGTTCTGTTGAGAACTTCAGTTTGTCCATCCGTTTGAGGATGACAAGTAGTAGAAAACAACAATTTTGTGCCAAGTTTAGCCCATAAAGTCTTCCAAAAGTAACTCAAGAATTTAACATCGCGACCAAAAAACAATAGTTCTAGGCATGCCATGCAACCTAACGACTTCTCTAAAGAACAAATCCGCAATGTTTGAAGCATAATCGGTTTAATGACAAGATATAAAATGTGCCATCTTAGAGAATCTATCCACAACAACAAAAATATAATCCCTCCCCTTCTTAGTCCTAGGCAACCCCAAAATAAAGTCCATAGAAATGTCAATCCAAGTTCTTTTTAAGAATAGCACGCGAAAGTGTTCCCAAAGTTCTTTTGACAACTTCAGTTTGTCCATCTGTTTGAGGATGACAAGTAGTAGAAAACAAAAATTTTGTGCCTAGTTTAGCCCATAAAGTCTTCCAAAATTAACTCAAGAATTTAACATCGCGACCAGAAACAATAGTCCTAGGCAAGCCATGCAACCTAACGACTTCTCTAAAGAACAAATCCACAATGTTTGAAGCATCATCGGTTTTATGACAAGCTATAAAATGTGTCATCTTAGAGAATCTATCCACAACAACAAAAATAGAATCCCTACCGTTCTTAGTCTTAGGCAACCCCAAAATAAAGTCCATAGAAATGTCAATCCAAGTTCTTTTTAAGAATAGCACGCGAAAGTGTTCCCAAAGTTCTGTTGAGAACTTCAGTTTGTCCATCCGTTTGAGGATGACAAGTAGTAGAAAACAACAATTTTGTGCCTAGTTTAGCCCATAAAGTCTTCCAAAATTAACTCAAGAATTTAACATCGCGACCAGAAACAATAGTCCTAGGCAAGCCATGCAACCTAACGACTTCTCTAAAGAACAAATCCACAATGTTTGAAGCATCATCGGTTTTATGACAAGCTATAAAATGTGTCATCTTAGATAATCTATCCACAACAACAAAAATAGAATCCCTACCGTTCTTAGTCTTAGGCAACCCCAAAATAAAGTCCATAGAAATGTCAATCCAAGTTCTTTTTAAGAATAGCACGCGAAAGTGTTCCCAAAGTTCTGTTGAGAACTTCAGTTTGTCCATCCGTTTGAGGATGACAAGTAGTAGAAAACAACAATTTTGTGCCTAGTTTAGCCCATAAAGTCTTCCAAAATTAACTCAAGAATTTAACATTGCGACCAAAAAACAATAGTTCTAGGCATGCCATGCAACCTAACGACTTCTCTAAAGAACAAATCCGCAATGTTTGAAGCATCATCGGTTTAATGACAAGCTATAAAATGTGCCATCTTAGAGAATCTAACCACAACAACAAAAATAGAATCCCTCCCCTTCCTAGTCCTAGGCAACCCCAAAATAAAGTCCATAGAAATGTCAATCCAAGTTCTTTTTAAGAATAGCACGCGAAAGTGTTCCCAAAGTTCTGTTGAGAACTTCAGTTTGTCCATCCGTTTGAGGATGACAAGTAGTAGAAAACAACAATTTTGTGCATAGTTTAGCCCATAAAGTCTTCCAAAAGTGTAAGGCCCGAAAATTTAATTATTGTAAGCTGATATGATTTACTGATTATGAATTGATGTAATTATAGCCGGGCCAGTTCGAGATAAGATTTGAGCAAGTATATGAAATTAGACAATTTGGGCGAAAGTGACTCGCCCGGGCGGACGTTTTTGATCGCCCGAGCGAGAGTGCCTAGGAGAAGAGGGCCGAGAATTACTCGCCCGGGCGGATGTTTTTGACCGCCCGAGCGAGGCTGCTGGAATGGGCGAGGCCGAGAATGACTCACCCGGGCGGCAACTTTTGTCCGCCCGAGCGAGCGACGTGCAACACAAAGGAATGTGACACGTACGAGTTACATGCATGATATATATATGTGTAAAACTCGAAATCTTCTTCATTCTTCAGAGAAAATCGAGAGGTTTGGGGAATACTTGCCTTCGTGAGTTGTAAATCGATTTGTGTGCGAACCGTATATCTGAATTGAAATTCGACTTCGATACTGTGTTCGTATCAATGCAGGCTACGATTGGACGTAAGTTTTATTACGTTTAGACAAGATTTGATTTTATGATATTGTCAGAATTACATATGATTCAGATATGGTGTTTCTGCTACCGTAGATATTGTAGAATCGAAGTCAGATTTAGAAACAGATTGGTTATGGAATTGTTATGAATTTTAGAATTGATTTGATTGAGATTGCTATCAGAATTATGCTGTTATTCATGTTGAAGTGTACAGATACTGAAGTTATAGATTGTACTGAGATTTATTAGGAATTCTGGTAGTGTAATTGTGATGTTAAGACTAACGGGGTTACAAGACTGTAGTGTTATGCCGTCTAAACATCAGTTGTTGCAGATTGATCAGATTCAGTATTGGTTTCTGTTATCTTGTGATATTGATGATGTGATCAGATAGTATTTTGTTCAGATATTGATCAGATTATGTATTGAATTGGGTATTGTTCAGAACAGATTGTGATTTGAACTACACATTGATACAGTGTATTGGTTATTGTCATTTCAGATCAGATATGGACAAATTCGACTTCGAGACGTCGTCTTCATCAGATCAGGAAGACAAAGGTATAATTCATGTGATATTTGGGAAGAACAACTCAATTGAGATCGCGTTGAGTTGCCCACTAAATCACATACTATACTCTTGTTATGTTTTATATGATTATGTTATGATGATAAATTGTTATTCATGCATTAAGATAGGACAGTCTGGAGATCAGGCAGACTCTAGACGTTCGGCGATATCTCAGCTTAGGGGAAGATCACCTCCCCTATTGTAGATGTGGATACAGATCAGGCCGAAGTCTAGGAATAAGACGTACAGCACCACGATTGGTTGGGTAGGTGACAGCCAGTGACGTCTTATTCACCCCGGGATCCCTAGAGTTATAGTTGAGTCGAGTCTAGACATGATTTGATTAGGACTGCATGCTCATATGGATGTGGCTCCTAGATCATGGGACCCATCATTATTACTTTCAGTTATGATAGCATGTTTGTATGATTTAGATTGTTTATATGCATGTTTAGCTGATTTGAAGTGCATGCTTGTTGTGATTAGATTTCATAGCTTATGAAATCTAATGTTTTGATTTTATTCGTGACAGCATGTTTCATGAATTATTTTATGTATATACATGTTTACCATGTTTTATACTGGGATTTATTTCTCACCGGAGTTATCCGGCTGTTGTCTTGTTTTGTATGTGTGCATGACAACAGGTGGGGCTGGATCAGGGTCAAGATGATGAGGAGAGAAGACGAGTGTAGCGTGGTGATTCCGGACTTACAGTAGACTTGGTTTTATTACTGGACTTTAGTAGTTGAACCTGAAATTAGCTTGTTGTACTTTAATACTGAAATGTATTTATACAGATATGTATAGTATTTAGATTCCATTACCTTCCGCAGTTATATCTTAAAACGAAAAATTTTTAGACCCTGCTTTATCTTAATTGATAATTTAAATCCCAAAGATGATTAGCGTTCGGGTCCCCACAACAGGTGGTATCAGAGCGAGGATCCTTTAGAGATAGATCTTTAGATTGAGATAGTTAGAACTGATAGATCTTTTAGATTGACTTAGATTGAGATAGAAGAGAATGAGCGGGGTAGATGCATTTGCTTTCCTTGCATGTGTGTGCTAGCATGAGATTGATTTTAATGTTGATTGACATTGTGTGCTAGCATGAGACTATGTGTTACTGCTTAAAGACACATGTTTACCTAATTATATGATTTGAATTGGTATTATGTATTCTTGAATATGAATCAGACCGGATTCATGATCAGCAGTAAGATGATCATGATCAGAAAGGATTGGCACAACATTGTATTATTGGGTTATTAATGTTTGTGGTAATCAGATGTACCTCCCCGAAGGATTTTGGAAACAGGCAGTACTTCGTATGAGCAGCCATATATACCAGAACCGCAGATAGATGTGTCAGCGACTCCGATGGAAACCAAGTTGGCAGAATTTCAGTTATTTCAGCCGCCGATTCTGAGTGGTACAGAGACGCCTGAAACGTGTCAGCACTGGGTTGAGGACATAGAGATATTGTTCGATCTACTGGATTGTACAGATGACCAAAGAGTTAAATTGGTATTTCACCAATTACAAGAGGCTGCCAGAAGTTGGTGGATTACAATCAAAAGAGTATTAGCACTACGTGGTACTGTGATCACGTGGGAAGTCTTCAAGACTGAATTCTATCAAAGATTTTTCTCCGCCTCGTACCGAGAAGACAAGAAAGCAGAATTTGAGAATTTAAGTCAAGGTCAATTGAATATTGATGATTATGCTGCTAAATTTTCTACTCTGTTGCGTTTTGCTCCTCATATGGCTAGAGATGACGAAGCTGTAGTGAGTCAATTCGTTAGAGGATTAAATTCGGAGATAGTTGCATTCATGAATCTACAGCGACCCTATCACTTTGCTGATGTCTTGAGTAAAGCAAAGAGAGCAGAAGAGAGTCTGATTCGACAATTAACGAGGTTGTGTGTGAAGCAACCCCAGACACCACAATCCCCTTCGAGATTTGAACGTGGCAGCACGAGTGGGAAGCAAGATTTGCTGAAAGCTCGGAAGAAACAGTTCAAGAAGTTAGGCAGTGGTTCCTCCAGTTCTAGTGGTTCCAGTCCGAGTTATACTGGAGTCTATTGCGCTAGGTGTGGAGGGAGACATCCCACCGAACAATGCCAGGGAGTAACTGGTAGATGCAATATCTGCGGACAGCATGGGCATTTTGCCAGAGTGTGTCCTCAGAAGGGTTCCCAAAGATTCTGGGGAGCAGGACCATCGGGTGGCAATGCGTGAAAAACAAACCCAGTAGTTACAACAGGTACCATTCTTTATGATTATATTGCATACGTATTGATATATACTAATGCATTCGTTATGAGTATCTGTGAATGAGTAGTATGGAGATATGCTGTATCTGTTGGGTCTGTGTATACTGTAGTATTGATTCCTTGGCTGTTGAGGAATATGTTGATATCAGAAATTTCTGTGACATATTATATACTACAGTTAGATGAGGATGGGACTGGATTAGATTATGATGTACTTGTAATTGTCTGATTTGGATTGCATTATTGACATGTATATGCTAAACAAGTACAGAAATATCGTAGAATGTGTTCCAGAAATGGTAAGATTAAGACCAGATCTAGTTGATAAATGAGGATTTTCGATCCAGAAGTCCTCAGAAATTGTAGGGTTTAGGACTCGATTATTACAGAAAGGAACAGATGGCATCCTTATGTATTCAGTAGATCCACTGAAATCGAGCCTAAAATTTGATATTAATATCATAGTTAACTGGTGTTTTCTTAGATAAGATGTCAGATGGGTTCTCTATCAGAAAGAATTGAAAGAATTGACAGATTAAAGTATGGGCTAAGGAATCCAGTTGATTGTGTATTTCTCTTGAAGACATTTTAGTTCTGTTTCTAGATTGACAGATTATGTGTTCAGGGGTATTTTGAAGAATTATGCTTGTTATATCTATGATTCTGGGATATATCCACAGCATCTGATTGTTTATATTGAATATTTGAAGACTGGGTTAAATATTCTGAGAACTGTGATTATTGTATACAGTAATGGGTCAGGTAGGGATCCGAATGCAGTTATTGATACAGGTTTATATTCAGATTATGCGGTATCAGGAATGTCAGAATTAGCAGAATGTCAGATATGTCAGAATTTTTCTTACCTGATTTGGACAGATTATCTGATTCTGATTATCTTTTTCTTGTGTTGCTTTACATCTGCTGAGTATTGTTATGATTCTAAATCAGTATTGGAGACATCTTATATTGTTTGGGAGTATATTCTATTTGCAGATGAGATATAGCAGTGGATCTGGACAGTATGAAGATTGGTCAGCCAGCCCGAAATTATTATGTTATGAGTTTCTTAAACTCACTAGATCAGCATAGGACATTTCTATTCTGAGTTTGAGTTGATGTTATTGTAAGTATTATTCAGTGTGTGATACTATGCAGTTCCAATTGTATCAGAGTTGTTGTGAAAAATACTGTAGTTCCGAACGGTGATCAGAATTTTCAGACCTGTATTTTGTTGATCAGATCAATATAACATCTGTATGAGTTTGCGTTTTCTATGGGTTTGGTTATTGTGTGATAACAGAATGTTTCAGAATTGTTTTCAGCTTTTGATATGGATAGTCAGAGCCGAATGCAAGGTAGGTATTTTTCATTATTTTATATTAGTAACTATTTGTTTATACCGGATAGTTCGAATCTGAAGTCTCAAGTAGTGTCAGAAATGCACCATAGGGGATTCAGTTTTCATTCAGATGGTTCAGAATGTATGATATTCGAACAGATAATGTTGGTATAGACAGATGAGATCAGTTGGAACAGCAATTTATGTTGTAAGGTTGGTAGAAATGGTACTGATATGTCTGAATTGCTAACAAAAGAAGCCAGAAAGCTAGGAATCAGAAGATTATTACCGACTTAGTATAATCCTGACTAGAAATGGAAGTACATTTCTAGGACTGATGTAATGATGTTACCGCCATTTTCTTCAGATTGGGATATGGTATGATCATGATTGATAGATTGTTCAATCTATATCTAGTAGTTTGTAAAGATGATGTACAAACAGAACTAGATGACAGAGATCCCTGTCAAAGAAATAGTCAGATTGACTAGAATGATGAGTTCAAGTAGAGTATATCAGACTATGATTACGATTGAGTGGGTACTTATGGTAGGTTATATCATAAGTTGTTTCTTTGGCAGATTGTTCACATATTGACAGGTAGTCGGAGTGTCTTGTTCAGATATTGGAAGATATTGATAGAACTCTAGTGCTGGATGTTAACACTAGTTATCAAGATAGTGCAGAAGAAATAGATGTAGGAACCCAATGTCGGATAATGACGATTGGTATTGGGAGCCGAAGATGGAATAGCAACTACAGGTGGTATTGCTTTGTTATAAATTGCAATTGGCGTATACAGGTGTTGTATAGCCAGTAATATGGGATTGATTCGGCTAGTGAAATGAGTTGGATGTTAAACTCTGTTCTACAGTTCTTCTGATAGATTTGGGTTGATGATTGGTGAGTTCGAGGACGAACTCAGTTCTAAGAGGGGGAGAAATGTAAGGCCCGAAAATTTAATTATTGTAAGCTGATATGATTTACTGATTATGAATTGATGTAATTATAGCCGGGCCAGTTCGAGATAAGATTTGAGCAAGTATATGAAATTAGACAATTTGGGCGAAAGTGACTCGCCCGGGCGGACGTTTTTGATCGCCCGAGCGAGAGTGCCTAGGAGAAGAGGGCCGAGAATTACTCGCCCGGGCGGATGTTTTTGACCGCCCGAGCGAGGCTGCTGGAATGGGCGAGGCCGAGAATGACTCAAGTAGTAGAAAACAATAATTTTGTGCCAAGTTTAGCCAATAAAGTCTTCCAAAAGTAACTCAAGAATTTAACATCGCGACCAGAAAACAATAGTCCTAGGCATGCCATGCAACCTAACGACTTCTCTAAAGAACAAATCCGCAATGCTTGAAGCATCATCGGTTTAATGACAAGCTATAAAATGTGTCATCTTAGAGAATCTATCCACAACAACAAAAATAGAATCCCTCCCCTTCCTAGTCCTAGGCAACCCCAAAATAAAGTCCATAGAAATGTCAATACAAGTTCTTTTTAAGAATAGCACGCGAAAGTGTTCCCCAAGTTCTGTTGAGAACTTCAGTTTGTCCATCCGTTTGAGAATGACAAGTAGTAGAAAACAACAATTTTGTGCCAAGTTTAGCCCATAAAGTCTTCCAAAAGTAACTCAAGAATTTAACATCGCGACCAGAAAACAATAGTCCAAGGCATGCCATGCAACCTAACGGCTTCTCTAAAGAACAAATCCGCAATGTTTGAAGCATCATCGGTTTTATGATAAGCTATAAAATGTGCCATCTTAGAGAATCTATCCACAACAACAAAAATAGAATCCCTACCCTTATTAGTCCTAGGCAACCCCAAAATAAAGTCCATAGAAATGTCAATCCAAGTTCATTTTAAGAATAGCACGTAAAAGTGTTCCCAAAGTTCTGTTGAGAAGTTCAGTTTGTCCATCCGTTTGAGGATGACAAGTAGTAGAAAACAACAATTTTGTGCAAAGTTTAGCCCTTAAAGTCTTCCAAAAGTAACTCAAGAATTTAACATCGTGACCAGAAATAATAGTCCTAGGCATGCCATGCAACTTAACGACTTCTCTAAAGAACATATCCGCAATGTTTGAAGCATAATCGGTTTAATGACACGCTATAAAATGTGCCATCTTAGAGAATCTATCCACAACAACAAAAATAGAATCCCTCCCCTTCTTAGTCCTAGGCAACCCCAAAATAAAGTCCATAGAAATGTCAATCCAAGTTCTTTTTAAGAATAGCACGCGAAAGTGTTCCTAAAGTTCTCTTGACAACTTCAGTTTGTCCATCCGTTTGAGGATGACAAGTAGTAGAAAACAACAATTTTGTGCCAAGTTTAGCCCATAAAGTCTTCCAAAAGTAACTCAAGAATTCAACATCGCGATTAGAAACAATAGTCCTAGGCATGCCATGCAACCTAACGACTTCTCTAAAGAACAAATCCGCGATGTTTGAAGCATCATCGGTTTTATGACAAGCTATAAAAAGTGCCATCTTAGAGAATCTATCCACAACAACAAAAATAGAATCCCTCCCCTTCTTAGTCCTAGGCAACCCCAAAATAAATCCATAGAAATGTCAATCAAAGTTCTTTTTAAGAATAGCACGTAAAAGTGTTCCCAAAGTTCTGTTGAGAACTTCAGTTTGTCCATCCGTTTGAGGATGACAAGTAGTAGAAAACAACAATTTTGTGCCTAGTTTAGCCCATAAAGTCTTCCAAAATTAACTCAAGAATTTAACATCGCGACTAGAAACAATAGTCCTAGGCAAGCCATGCAACCTAACGACTTCTCTAAAGAACAAATCCACAATGTTTGAAGCATCATCGGTTTTATGACAAGCTATAAAATGTGTCATCTTAGAGCGCCTTTATCTTTATCACTAGTAGCAATGTACGGAGCAAAAAGGCAACCCTCCTCGAACCTGAGAATATACTCGTCCACATTCAAGCTCCCCTGACGAAGCTCCAAGAACTCTGTAACCTTCCTCGCTCGCAGTGCATCAGGAAAGTACTTGTCGTAGAAAAGCTCAGTAAACTCAGACCACTTCAAAGTAGAAACATCAATGCCAACCTTGGTCGCATTCCACCACAAACGTGCAGCTTTAACCAGCATGAAAACAGCACAACTGATACGGTCTCTGTCCTCATAGTGGAGATGATCAAAAATCGCCTCCAAAGCCTTGACCCACTCTACTGCAGCTAAAGGATCGGAGCTGCCTGGAAACTCGGGTGGATCCATCCTCTTAAACGCAGAAAAGATAGCATCAGAACCAACTGCTACTGGAGCAACCTGCCCCCTACCTTGGCCTCTGCCCTGGCCTGCTCCTTGCAGTCTAAGCAACTGCTGGATCTGCTCACTGTGAACCTTAGCCTGCTCCTTCAGTAACTTGCCGAACTCGTCGACAACTCTCGAGGACGAACTATCCTCCCCCTCTGACGCCTTACGCTTAGGAGGCATCCTCTACTCTACAATGCTCACAAGACACCAATCAATACAAAACAATAGATAGATGCAAAGAAAACATACCCGGACAGTTGAAAGTAGACGAAGTCATATGCATTGGTCCGAAGAAAACACCGCTCTGATACCACTAAATGTGACACCCAGATCCTCTTTTAAAATAAATACGCAGCGGAAATAAAATTTTCTCTTTAAAATATACGGAAGGAGTTTCAAAATACATTTCATCAAATATCTTTACAAAATAAATACATGATCATTTAAATGACATAACAAAAACAAAACATCATTCCTATGATCATGCCAAAATCCTCCTTCCAACGGTGTATGCATATGACCCCCGATCTACAGTCAACGTCCCGAGGCACCACTCTGATCTGCATCACATGAAAATAACTGAAATGAGAATAAATCTCAGCAAGTGGAACTCTTATATAACAATGAACAATAACTCTGTAAAACATCTCTTTGAAATCATAAATACCATCAACTCTGAACTGTAAACTCTGAATATCAATAACATAGCAATAGCATATAAAATATGATGGTATTTCTCTTTTGCTCTGGGGATTGATATCAATAGTATCTCTGCTCTGGGGTGCTCGTATCCCAAATCGATATAAATACCGATAACTCTGAGGGATATAAGCCTATAGGCGATGATCATCTAATATTGCATGCAATCTCTGACTATGTATTTATCAATCCGAAAACATTTAAACTCTTCTCTGGTTTTAACAATCACTTTGAACTCTATATATCTCTTTGTATTCCCTTTAATCAATAATGAGACATACAATGCCTCCAATACATATAACAATACATACTATGGATCAAATGAAAGGGAATAACACAATAAACTCTTTGAAACACATACATATATAATCATGTGAGCAAAAGGAATGAATTTCCACTTACAAACCACAACAAACACCTCAACTTAGCTCTTGATCACCACCTACAACAAATAATCCACAAATAACACCAATATCAACTAAATATCCAAGATTACAAGCTAAATAATCCGTAAATCCACATAAACAACCAACCTAAACAACTCTTAATTTACAACCTTAATAGAATCGCACCAAAAGCTTACCCAAGCTTCCTAGCACCAAGGAGAACGTCGATCTCAAGTCGAAATTCCAAACAAACGCCTGAATCGAAGATAGGAAAGGAAAGAAATGACTGAAAACCCTTGAAATGGAGAGAAAAATCGAGAATGGAGGAGAAAAGAAAGGGAAAGTATGGCCAACCACTCCAAAAAGTAGCTTAAAAACTCGCCCATACCTTCACCGCGGGTGCGCTCCTCTAAGCACCGCGGGTGCGCAATGATTACGGCAGTCCACAAAATTCCTGAACCACAGATACCGCGGGTGCGGCACTGCAAGCACCGCGGGTGCGCTACACACCGCGGGCGCGGTCACTGCATCACCGCGGGTGCGGTGATGCTACGGCCCTCCAACACAAAAACTGCACAGTACACCGCGGGGGCACTCCAGCTAAGAGCGCGGGTGCACTCAAGCCACGGCCAAGCACTATTCCCATGCAACTAAAATCGATCCGGAACTCTGAAACGAACAACCAACAACAACTAACACCTCAAGAACAATATACTAAACATACTATAGCCCATAAACACAACTCTAAACCTCTAATCAAATAACTCAAATAACAAACGAAACTTAAATCGTACCGTACACCGGGCTCGGCTATTACAATCTCCCCCCCTTAAGGGAATTTCGTCCGCGAAATTGACGTCACGGCATGAACAACTCAGGATACTTCTCTCTAATCTCCTCCTCTGGTTCCCACGTAGCCTCCTCTAACAAATGGTTCCTCCAAAGAACTTTGACAATGCCGATCTCTTTGTTCCTCAGAACTCTAACTGTGCGATCCAAAATCTGAATCGGAATCTCTTGATATGTCAAATTCGGCGTCAAGTCCAATGGCTCATGGCGAAGAACATCTGCATAGCTCTTCTGTCTGGACTGGGCAGTCTTCATCCTTTCTCTGATAACAGCAACAACATCAGCAGTCTGCTGGACCAACTCTGGTCCCAACATCTTCCTCTCACCAACCTCGTCCCAATACAAGGGAGACCTGCACTTCCTGCCATAAAGTGCCTCATACGGTGCCATGCCAATCGTCGCCTGGTAGCTATTATTATAAGTGAACTCAGCCAAAGGCAATAAAGAATCCCAGCTACTTGGAAAGTCTATAGTACAAGCTCTGAGCATATCCTCAAGAATCTGAATGACTCTCTCTGACTGACCATCACTCTGAGGATGATAGGCTGTACTGAACGCTAATCGCGAACCCATAGCTCTGTGCAAACTCTTCCAAAACTCTGAAGTAAATCTGGGGTCACGATCAGACACGATCGACACAGGGACACCATGAAGTCTGACAATCTCTGCTATGTAGTCCTCGGCATACTGGTTCATCGAATACGTCGTCTTGACTGGAAGAAAGTGCGCTGACTTAGTCAATCGATCAACGATAACCCAAATAGAATTGAAACCTCTCCGCACTCTGGGAAGACCAGTCACGAAATCCATCGTAATATGCTCCCACTTCCACTGAGGAATCGGCAACGACAACAATGTCCCAGCAGGTCTCTGGTGCTCAATCTTCACCTGCTGACAAGTAAGGCACTGAGAAATGAACACGGCAACATCCTTCTTCATACCTGGCCACCAGTAGAGTCGACGAAGATCCTGATACATCTTCGTACTGCCTGGATGAATCGAATACGGCGCGGTATGAGCCTCTGTCAGAATATCTCTACGAATATCATCGCCAACAGGAACACAAATACGACCTCTGAAAGTCACCAAACCATCACCATTCAAGGCGAATTCTGAATTACCTCTAATCTCTGCTCTATCTCTCAACTCTGTCAACTGAACATCAGTCGACTGCTCTCTACGGATCCTGTCCGTCAATGAAGATCGAATAACTAACGCTGAAAGACGAGCAATGGTGCCTGGAATCACCAGATCAATCTCCTCTCTCTGCAAATCCATCAGCAACGGTCTCTGAATCAAAGAACTCAATGAAACACTCGACTTGCGGCTTAAAGCATCAGCCACAACATTCGCCTTCCCTGGGCGATAACTGATAGTCACATCGTAATCCTTGACAAGCTCTAACCACCTCCTCTGTCGCATATTGAGCTCTTTCTGCGAGAACAGATACTTGAAACTCTTGTGGTCTGTGAAGATCTCACACTTTTCGCCATACAGATAATGTCTCCAAATCTTAAGGGCGAAAACCACAGCTGCTAGCTCCGAATCGTGCGTCGGATAATTCTTCTCATAATCCTTCAACTGGCGAGAAGCATAGGCAATGACCTTACCTCTCTGCATCAACACTGCACCGAGACCCTTCTTCGACGCATCGGTAAAGACAACAAAGTCCTCTGAACCACTGGGCAATGCGAGAATAGGAGCTGACGTCAATCTATCCTTCAACTCCTGAAATGCTCTCTGGCAATCTATAGACCACTCGAACTTCACAGTCTTCCTTGTCAGATTGGACAATGGCAGGGCAATCTTGGAAAAATCCGAAATGAAACGACGATAATAACCCGCCAAACCAAGGAAACTGCGTACCTCTGAAACAGTCGTAGGAATAGGCCACTTCTGAATCGCCTCTATCTTCATCGGATCAACAGCAATGCCATCCCTCGAAACGACATGGCCTAGAAAAGAAATCTGATCCAGCCAAAACTCACACTTCTTCAACTTAGCAAACAACCTCCGCTCTCTCAGCAACTGGAGAACAACTCTGAGATGCTCTGAATGAAGCTCTCTGGTCTTGGAATAGATCAAGATATCGTCGATAAAGACAATGACGAAGCTATCCAAATACGGCTTGAACACACGGTTCATCAAGTCCATGAAAACAGAAGGGGCATTGGTCAAACCAAAAGACATCACGAGAAACTCATAGTGACCATACCTGGTCCTGAAAGCCGTCTTAGGGATATCAGACTCCCTAACCTTCAACTGATAGTAGCCAGACCGAAGATCAATCTTCGAGAAAACAGTGGCACCCTGGAGTTGGTCAAACAAATCATCAATCCGTGGCAACGGATACTTGTTCTTGATCGTCACTTTGTTGAGCTCTCTGTAATCGATACACAGACGCAAAGACCCGTCCTTCTTCTTAACAAATAGAACCGGAGCTCCCCAAGGCGAAGAACTCGGACGAATAAAACCCTTATCTAGAAGATCCTGCAACTGCGTCTTCAACTCTTTCATCTCAGTAGGAGCCATCCTATACGGAGCCTTAGAAATAGGAACCGTACCTGGAGCAAGATCAATAACAAACTCTACATCTCTATCCGGCGGCAAACCCGGAACATCATCCTCAAACACATCCGCAAACTCCCTCACCACATCAATATCATCAATATTCAACTTAATCAGTCTATCCATATCCACAACAGATGCTAGAAAAACATCACAACCTCTACACAATAGCCTCTCAGCATCAAGACACGAAATAAAAGGAAGGACCAGCGAAGTACCTGAGCTGGCGAGAACTCCTCCCTGACCATCATCTGCAAAAGTCACAGTCTTAGCAACGCAATCAATAACAGCACGATAGGTCGACAGCCAATCCATGCCAAGAATAACATCAAAGGCAACCATCGGGATCACAATCAAATCAGCAAAGACCTCTCGATCAACAAAACGAACGGGGCACGCATACACTATGGAAGTCGGGCACAAAACATCTCCCGAAGGCAAAACAACACTAAGCTGAAGGGGAATAACAGAAGGAACTATACCCAAAGATCTCAAAAACAATTCAGACATAAAAGAATGAGTAGCACCAGTATCAATCAAAGTAGTAGCTACTCTGCCTGAAATTAAAATGGAACTAGAGATTACAGAAGAATTACGATTAATACCTTCCTTAGTCATCGAAAAGATACGACCCTGCACCTTCTCCTGGCTAGCTCCCTTAGGACAATCTCTGGAAATATGGCCTGGCATGCCACAACGATAGCAAGAACGAGTGCCAAATCTACACTCTCCACGATGAGGTCTGCCACACTTGGGACACAAAGATCTCTCAGAATCAGACGGAGCAACTGGCACTGACGGTGGCCTAGGACTCTGATCCACCTTGCCCTTCCCCTTGAATCGATCTCTGCCACGCTGACCTGAACTCTGGCCTCTTTGAACACTAGCCTGGTGCCTCGCCTGTCTCTCCCTGGCGATATCCTTCTCGTCCTGCTCTGCTAGCAACGCCTTGGACACAATCTCCTTGAAAGTCACAGCCTTGGACATATTGATATCACGCCTGATCTCCGCTCTAAGGCCTCGAATGAAGTGAGCGCCTTTATCTTTATCACTAGTAGCAATGTACGGAGCAAAAAGGCAACCCTCCTCGAACCTGAGAATATACTCGTCCACATTCAAGCTCCCCTGACGAAGCTCCAAGAACTCTGTAACCTTCCTCGCTCGCAGTGCATCAGGAAAGTACTTGTCGTAGAAAAGCTCAGTAAACTCAGACCACTTCAAAGTAGAAACATCAATGCCAACCTTGGTCGCATTCCACCACAAACGTGCAGCTTTAACCAGCATGAAAACAGCACAACTGATACGGTCTCTGTCCTCATAGTGGAGATGATCAAAAATCGCCTCCAAAGCCTTGACCCACTCTACTGCAGCTAAAGGATCGGAGCTGCCTGGAAACTCGGGTGGATCCATCCTCTTAAACGCAGAAAAGATAGCATCAGAACCAACTGCTACTGGAGCAACCTGCCCCCTACCTTGGCCTCTGCCCTGGCCTGCTCCTTGCAGTCTAAGCAACTGCTGGATCTGCTCACTGTGAACCTTAGCCTGCTCCTTCAGTAACTTGCCGAACTCGTCGACAACTCTCGAGGACGAACTATCCTCCCCCTCTGACGCCTTACGCTTAGGAGGCATCCTCTACTCTACAATGCTCACAAGACACCAATCAATACAAAACAATAGATAGATGCAAAGAAAACATACCCGGACAGTTGAAAGTAGACGAAGTCATATGCATTGGTCCGAAGAAAACACCGCTCTGATACCACTAAATGTGACACCCCGATCCTCTTTTAAAATAAATACGCAGCGGAAATAAAATTTTCTCTTTAAAATATACGGAAGGAGTTTCAAAATACATTTCATCAAATATCTTTACAAAATAAATACATGATCATTTAAATGACATAACAAAAACAAAACATCATTCCTATGATCATGCCAAAATCCTCCTTCCAACGGTGTATGCATATGACCCCCGATCTACAGTCAACGTCCCGAGGCACCACTCTGATCTGCATCACATGAAAATAACTGAAATGAGAATAAATCTCAGCAAGTGGAACTCTTATATAACAATGAACAATAACTCTGTAAAACATCTCTTTGAAATCATAAATACCATCAACTCTGAACTGTAAACTCTGAATATCAATAACATAGCAATAGCATATAAAATATGATGGTATTTCTCTTTTGCTCTGGGGATTGATATCAATAGTATCTCTGCTCTGGGGTGCTCGTATCCCAAATCGATATAAATACCGATAACTCTGAGGGATATAAGCCTATAGGCGATGATCATCTAATATTGCATGCAATCTCTGACTATGTATTTATCAATCCGAAAACATTTAAACTCTTCTCTGGTTTTAACAATCACTTTGAACTCTATATATCTCTTTGTATTCCCTTTAATCAATAATGAGACATACAATGCCTCCAATACATATAACAATACATACTATGGATCAAATGAAAGGGAATAACACAATAAACTCTTTGAAACACATACATATATAATCATGTGAGCAAAAGGAATGAATTTCCACTTACAAACCACAACAAACACCTCAACTTAGCTCTTGATCACCACCTACAACAAATAATCCACAAATAACACCAATATCAACTAAATATCCAAGATTACAAGCTAAATAATCCGTAAATCCACATAAACAACCAACCTAAACAACTCTTAATTTACAACCTTAACAGAATCGCACCAAAAGCTTACCCAAGCTTCCTAGCACCAAGGAGAACGTCGATCTCAAGTCGAAATTCCAAACAAACGCCTGAATCGAAGATAGGAAAGGAAAGAAATGACTGAAAACCCTTGAAATGGAGAGAAAAATCGAGAATGGAGGAGAAAAGAAAGGGAAAGTATGGCCAACCACTCCAAAAAGTAGCTTAAAAACTCGCCCATACCTTCACCGCGGGTGCGCTCCTCTAAGCACCGCGGGTGCGCAATGGTTACGGCAGTCCACAAAATTCCTGAACCACAGATACCGCGGGTGCGGCACTGCAAGCACCGCGGGTGCGCTACACACCGCGGGCGCGGTCACTGCATCACCGCGGGTGCGGTGATGCTACGGCCCTCCAACACAAAAACTGCACAGTACACCGCGGGGGCACTCCAGCTAAGAGCGCGGGTGCACTCAAGCCACGGCCAAGCACTATTCCCATGCAACTAAAATCGATCCGGAACTCTGAAACGAACAACCAACAACAAATAACACCTCAAGAACAATATACTAAACATACTATAGCCCATAAACACAACTCTAAACCTCTAATCAAATAACTCAAATAACAAACGAAACTTAAATCGTACCGTACACCGGGCTCGGCTATTACAAAAATAAAGTCCATAGAAATGTCAATCCAAGTTCTTTTTAAGAATAGCACGCGAAAGTGTTCCCAAAGTTCTGTTGAGAACTTCAGTTTGTCCATCCGTTTGAGGATGACAAGTAGTAGAAAACAACAATTTTGTGCCTAGTTTAGCCCATAAAGTCTTCCAAAATTAACTCAAGAATTTAACATCGCGACCAGAAACAATAGTCCTAGGCAAGCCATGCAACCTAACGACTTCTCTAAAGAACAAATCCACAATGTTTGAAGCATCATCGGTTTTATGACAAGCTTTAAAATGTGTCATCTTAGATAATCTATCCACAACAACAAAAATAGAATCCCTACCGTTCTTAGTCTTAGGCAACCCCAAAATAAAGTCCATAGAAATGTCAATCCAAGTTCTTTTTAAGAATAGCACGCGAAAGTGTTCCCAAAGTTCTGTTGAGAACTTCAGTTTGTCCATCCGTTTGAGGATGACAAGTAGTAGAAAACAACAATTTTGTGCCTAGTTTAGCCCATAAAGTCTTCCAAAATTAACTCAAGAATTTAACATCGCGACCAGAAACAATAGTCCTAGGCAAGCCATGCAACCTAACGACTTCTCTAAAGAACAAATCCACAATGTTTGAAGGATCATCAGTTTTATGACAAGCTATAAAATGTGTCATCTTAGAGAATCTATCCAAAACAACAAAAATAGAATCCCTACCGTTCTTAGTCTTAGGCAACCCCAAAATAAAGTCCATAGAAATGTCAATCCAAGTTCTTTTTAAGAATAGCACGCGAAAGTGTTCCCAAAGTTCTGTTGAGAACTTCAGTTTGTCCATCCGTTTGAGGATGACAAGTAGTAGAAAACAACAATTTTGTTCCAAGTTTAGCCCATAAAGTCTTCCAAAAGTAACTCAAGAATTTAACATCGCGACCAAAAAACAATAGTTCTAGGCATGCCATGCAACCTAACGACTTCTCTAAAGAACAAATCCGCAATGTTTGAAGCATAATCGGTTTAATGACAAGATATAAAATGTGCCATCTTAGAGAATCTATCCACAACAACAAAAATATAATCCCTCTCCCTTCTTAGTCCTAGGCAACCCCAAAATAAAGTCCATAGAAATGTCAATCCAAGTTCTTTTTAAGAATAGCACGCGAAAGTGTTCCCAAAGTTCTTTTGACAACTTCAGTTTGTCCATCTGTTTGAGGATGACAAGTAGTAGAAAACAAAAATTTTGTGCCTAGTTTAGCCCATAAAGTCTTCCAAAATTAACTCAAGAATTTAACATCGCGACCAGAAACAATAGTCCTAGGCAAGCCATGCAACCTAACGACTTCTCTAAAGAACAAATCCACAATGTTTGAAGCATCATCGGTTTTATGACAAGCTATAAAATGTGTCATCTTAGAGAATCTATCCACAACAACAAAAATAGAATCCCTACCGTTCTTAGTCTTAGGCAACCCCAAAATAAAGTCCATAGAAATGTCAATCCAAGTTCTTTTTAAAAATAGCACGCGAAAGTGTTCCCAAAGTTCTGTTGAGAACTTCAGTTTGTCCATCCGTTTGAGGATGACAAGTAGTAGAAAACAACAATTTTGTGCCTAGTTTAGCCCATAAAGTCTTCCAAAATTAACTCAAGAATTTAACATCGCGACCAGAAACAATAGTCCTAGGCAAGCCATGCAACCTAACGACTTCTCTAAAGAACATATCCGCAATGTTTGAAGCATAATCGGTTTAATGACAAGATATAAAATGTGCCATCTTAGAGAATCTATCCACAACAACAAAAATATAATCCCTCCCCTTCTTAGTCCTAGGCAACCCCAAAATAAAGTCCATAGAAATGTCAATCCAAGTTCTTTTTAAGAATAGCACGCGAAAGTGTTCCCAAAGTTCTTTTGACAACTTCAGTTTGTCCATCTGTTTGAGGATGACAAGTAGTAGAAAACAAAAATTTTGTGCCTAGTTTAGCCCATAAAGTCTTCCAAAATTAACTCAAGAATTTAACATCGCGACCAGAAACAATAGTCCTAGGCAAGCCATGCAACCTAACGACTTCTCTAAAGAACAAATCCACAATGTTTGAAGCATCATCGGTTTTATGACAAGCTATAAAATGTGTCATCTTAGAGAATCTATCCACAACAACAAAAATAGAATCCCTACCGTTCTTAGTCTTAGGCAACCCCAAAATAAAGTCCATAGAAATGTCAATCCAAGTTCTTTTTAAGAATAGCACGCGAAAGTGTTCCCAAAGTTCTGTTGAGAACTTCAGTTTGTCCATCCGTTTGAGGATGACAAGTAGTAGAAAACAACAATTTTGTGCCTAGTTTAGCCCATAAAGTCTTCCAAAATTAACTCAAGAATTTAACATCGCGACCGGAAACAATAGTCCTAGGCAAGCCATGCAATCTAACGACTTCTCTAAAGAACATATCCGCAATGTTTGAAGCATAATCGGTTTAATGACAAGATATAAAATGTGCCATCTTAGAGAATCTATCCACAACAACAAAAATATAATCCCTCCCCTTCTTAGTCCTAGGCAACCCCAAAATAAAGTCCATAGTAATTTCAATCCAAGTTCTTTTTAAGAATAGCACGCGAAAGTGTTCCCAAAGTTCTTTTGACAACTTCAGTTTGTCCATCTGTTTGAGGATGACAAGTAGTAGAAAACAAAAATTTTGTGCCAAGTTTAGCCCATAAAGTCTTCCAAAAGTAACTAAAGAATTTAACATCGCGATCAGAAAACAATAGTCCTAGGCATGCCATGCAACCTAACGACTTCTCTAAAGAACAAATCCGCAATGTTTGAAGCATTGTCGGTTTTATGACAAGCTATAAAATGTGCTATCTTAGAGAATCTATCCACAACAACAAAAATAGAATCCCTACCCTTCTTAGTCCTACGCAACCCCAAAATAAAGTCCATAGAAATGTCAATCCAAGTTCTTTTTAAGAATAGCACGCAAAAGTGTTCCCAAAGTTCTGTTGAGAACTTCAGTTTCTCCATCCGTTTGAGGATGACAAGTAGTAGAAAACAACAATTTCGTGCCAAGTTTAGCCCATAAAGTCTTCCAAAAGTAACTCAAGAATTTAACATCGCGACCAGAAACAATAGTCCTAGGCATGCCATGCAACCTAACGACTTCTCTAAAGAACAAATCCGCAATGTTTGAAGCATCATCGGTTTTATGACAAGCTATAAAATGTGCCATCTTAGAGAATCTATCCACAACAACAAAAATAGAATCCCTCCCATTCTTACTCCTAGGCAACCCCAAAATAAAGTCCATAGAAATGTCAATCCAAGTTCTTTTTAAGAATAGCACTCGAAAGTGTTCCCAAAGTTCTATTGACAACTTCAGTTTTTCCATCTGTTTGAGGATGACAAGTAGTAGAAAACAACAATTTTGTGCCAAGTTTAGCCCATAAAGTCTTCCAAAAGTAACTCAAGAATTTAACATCGCGACCAGAAAACAATAGTCCTAGGCATGCCATGCAACCTAACGACTTCTCTAAAGAACAAATCCGCAATGTTTGAAGCATCATCGGTTTAATGACAAGCTATAAAATGTGCCATCTTAGAGAATCTATCCACAACAACAAAAATAGAATCACTCCCCTTCCTAGTCCTAGGCAACCCCAAAATAAAGTCCATAGAAATGTCAATCCAAGTTCTTTTTAAGAATAGCACGCGAAAGTGTTCCCAAAGTTCTGTTGAGAACTTCAGTTTGTCCATCCGTTTGAGGATGACAAGTAGTAGAAAACAACAATTTTGTGCCAAGTTTAGCCCATAAAGTCTTCCAAAAGTAACTCAAGAATTTAACATTGCGACCAGAAAACAATAGTCCTAGGCATGCCATGCAACCTAATGACTTCTCTAAAGAACAAATCCGCAATGTTTGAAGCATCATCGGTTTTATGACAAGCTATAAAATGTGCCATCTTAGAGAATCTATGTAAGGTTCGAGAATTACCAGTATTATTGATGTTAGATTTGTATAGATAAGAATGCATGAATTATGAGATTTTGAGCAGCAGGGCCGAAGCCACACCGCACCCGCGGTACAGGAAGGACCGCACCCGCGGTGCATTGATAGAAAATTTGTGAATTTGTACGAAGCAACACCGCACCCGCGGTGCTAACAGGACCGCACCCGCGGTGGTGAGACCGCACCCGCGGTCATGCAAGGACCGCACCCGCGGTCTCGGAATTTTGGAAAATGGACGGGCTGCCGAAAGCATAGCGCACCCGCGCTCTTGAGCTGCCGCACCCGCGGTGCTGCATGCAACATGCCACCTTCGTTTCTTGGCTTGACACATGGCATATATATATATATAGGAAGCTGCTGAATCATGTATTTCTCATTTTTCCAGAGTCAGAACCGAGAGAAGCCATTATTCTTCAAGTTTCTTCAAGCTTCAAGGCAAGATTGTGCAAAATCATCTAACCGATTTTAGATTCGACTTCGGTTTTGAACTCCTCTTATCATTTGCTATTCAAGGATGTAAGTTTTATTACATTTCAGCATGTCTTGAAATATATGTGTTGGGGAAATTCAGATTTGAGTTAGAATATGTGTTCTTGATATGTTGAGCATGATTTATTCGTTACCGAATCGAAATTTGGAGACCATATGCTATTGTTTCGATTTCAGCATGTGTTATGGGAAGATTATGCAGATTTCAGTGTATGTATTGTTGTGTTGATGATATTGGGAGTTGATTTGGAATTAGCATGTTATTATTGAGTTATCGGTATCACGAGACTACGCCGTTATGCCGTTCAACTGTATTGAAATCAAGTATTGTTTGTATATGAGTTGGTTGTGTTCTATATTGATAGAAGGTGCATCTATATTGCCATTTCAGATTTGAAGTGACAGGTTTGACATTTGATTCGAGATCTCGACAGACAGTGCGACAAGAAAGGTATAACTCATGTGGTCACGGGATTGCACAACTCGATTCAGATTTGATACGAGTTTCCCTAAATCACATACTAGATTGTTATTACATTTGATTATGTAATGTTTTGTTTATTGATTTAGATTCGAGTCCTGAGATAGGAGATATTGGCAGACTTGCCAAAACTAGACGTTTCGGTGTATCGACGCATAGGAGCAGATTTGCTATATGTGTAGACCCTCGATACAGAGTTGACCGAAGTCTAGGAATAAGACGTACCGTTGCCCCGAGTGGTTGGGTAGGTAACAGACCGTCTTATTCACACCGGGATCCCTAGATTAGAAATGAGTCGAGTCAAGATTTAAATGTTGAATACAGATTTGTATTCTTCTACATGTTTAGATTTTATTCATGTTACTTGATATATTCTATGCTTTTGTACATGATTATGACATTGCATGCATCCATGTTTTATACTGGGTTATGTTCTCACCGGAGTTATCCGGCTGTTGTCGTGTCTGTATGTGTGCATGGCAACAGGTGGGGCAGGATCTGGGTCTCGAGCTAGATGAGAGATTGACGATAGCGTGGAGATCACGGGCGTTGCAGATTTCTAGTGTTTTCCTTTTGACTTGTACTACTTATGTTGTAGTTGGGATTTGAACACTAGCGTTTGATTTTACCAAACAGACATGTATGTATATTATGTTGTTTATTTAATATCAAGACATGATATGCTTTAGTTATACATTTAAATTAATGTTAAAAGCAAAATTTTGACCCACATTTTCGAACAAAGATCCAATTAAATCCCAAAAGAATAGAGTTAGAGCCCGGGTCCCCACAATCTATCCAAAACAACAAAAATAGAATCCCTACCCTTCTTAGTCCTAGGCAACCCCAAAATAAAGTCCATAGAAATGTCAATCCAAGTTCATTTTAAGAATAGCACGCAAAAGTGTTCCCAAAGTTCTGTTGAGAACTTCAGTTTGTCCATCCGTTTGAGGATCACAAGTAGTAGAAAACAACAATTTTGTGCCAAGTTTAGCCCATAAAGTCTTCCAAAAGTAACTCATGAATTTAACATCGCGACCAGAAACAATAGTCCTAGGCATGCCATGCAACCTAACGACTTCTCTAAAGAACATATCCGCAATGTTTGAAGCATCATCGGTTTTATGACAAGCTATAAAATGTGTCATCTTAGAGAATCTATCCACAACAACAAAAATAGAATCCCTCACCTTCTTCGTCCTAGGCAACCCCAAAATAAAGCCCATAGAAATGTCAATCCAAATTCTTTTTAAGAATAGCACGCAAAAGCGTTCCCAAAGTTCTCTTGACAACTTCAGTTTGTCCATCCGTTTGAGGATGACAAGTAGTAGAAAACAATAATTTTGTGCCAAGTTTAGCCCATAAAGTCTTCCAAAAGTAACTCAAGAATTTAACATCGCGACCAGAAAACAATAGTCCTAGGCATGCCATGCAACCTAACGACTTCTCTAAAGAACAAATCCGCAATGTTTGAAGCATCATCGGTTTAATGACAAGCTATAAAATGTGTCCTCTTAGAGAATCTATCCACAACAACAAAAATAGAATCCCTACCGTTCTTAGTCTTAGGCAACCCCAAAATAAAGTCCATAGAAATGTCAATCCAAGTTCATTTTAAGAATAGCACGCGAAAGTGTTCCCAAAGTTCTGTTAAGAACTTCAGTTTGTCCATCCGTTTGAGGATGACAAGTAGTAGAAAACAACAATTTTGTGCCAAGTTTAGCCCTTAAAGTCTTCCAAAAGTAACTCAAGAATTTAACATCGTGACCAGAAATAATAGTCCTAGGCATGCTATGCAACCTAACGACTTCTCTAAAGAACATATCCGCAATGTTTGAAGCATAATCGGTTTAATGACACGCTATAAAATGTGTCATCTTAGAGAATCTATCCACAACAACAAAAATAGAATCCCTCCCCTTCTTAGTCCTAGGCAACCCCAAAATAAAGTCCATAGAAATGTCAATCCAAGTTCTTTTTAAGAATAGCACGCGAAAGTGTTCCTAAAGTTCTCTTGATAACTTCAGTTTGTCCATCCGTTTGAGGATGACAAGTAGTAGAAAACAACAATTTTGTGCCAAGTTTAGCCCATAAAGTCTTGCAAAAGTAACTCAAGAATTTAACATCGCGACTAGAAACAATAGTCCTAGGCATGCCATGCAACCTAACGACTTCTCTAAAGAACAAATCCGCAATGTTTGAAGCATCATCGGTTTTATGACAAGCTATAAAAAGTGCCATCTTAGAGAATCTATCCACAACAACAAAAATAGAATCCCTCCCCTTCTTAGTCCTAGGCAACCCCAAAATAAAGTCCATAGAAATGTCAATCAAAGTTCTTTTTAAGAATAGCACGTAAAAGTGTTCCCAAAGTTCTGTTGAGAACTTCAGTTTGTCCATCCGTTTGAGGATGACAAGTAGTAGAAAACAACAATTTTGTGCCTAGTTTAGCCCATAAAGTCTTCCAAAATTAACTCAAGAATTTAACATCGCGACCAGAAACAATAGTCCTAGGCATGCCATGCAACCTAACGACTTCTCTAAAGAACAAATCCACAATGTTTGAAGCATCATCGGTTTTATGACAAGCTATAAAATGTGTCATCTTAGAGAATCTATCCACAACAACAAAAATAGAATCCCTACCGTTCTTAGTCTTAGGCAACCCCAAAATAAAGTCCATAGAAATGTCAATCCAAGTTCTTTTTAAGAATAGCACGCGAAAGTGTTCCCAAAGTTCTGTTGAGAACTTCAGTTTGTCCATCCGTTTGAGGATGAAAAGTAGTAGAAAACAACAATTTTGTGCCAACTTTAGCCCATAAAGTCTTCCAAAAGTAACTCAAGAATTTAACATCGCGACCAGAAACAATAGTCCTAGGCATGCCATGCAACCTAACGACTTCTCTAAAGAACATATCCGCAATGTTTGAAGCATAATCGGTTTAATGACAAGATACAAAATGTGCCATCTTAGAGAATCTATCCACAACAACAAAAATATAATCCCTCCCCTTCTTAGTCCTAGGCAACCCCAAAATAAAGTCCTATAGAAATGTCAATCCAAGTTCTTTTTAAGAATAGCACGCGAAAGTGTTCCCAAAGTTCTTTTGACAACTTCAGTTTGTCCATCTGTTTGAGGATGACAAGTAGTAGAAAACAACAATTTTGTGCCAAGTTTAGCCCATAAAGTCTTCCAAAAGTAACTCAAGAATTTAACATCGCGACCAGAAAACAATAGTCCTAGGCATGCCATGCAACCTAACGACTTTTCTAAAGAACAAATTCGCAATGTTTGAAGCATCATCGGTTTTATGACAAGCTATAAAATGTGCTATCTTAGAGAATCTATCCACAACAACAAAAATAGAATCCCTACCCTTCTTAGTCCTATGCAACCCCAAAATAAAGTCCATAGAAATGTCAATCCAAGTTCTTTTTAAAAATAGCACGCAAAAGTGTTCCCAAAGTTCTGTTGAGAACTTCAGTTTGTCCATCCGTTTGAGGATGACAAGTAGTAGAAAACAACAATTTTGTGCCAAGTTTAGCCCATAAAGTCTTCCAAAAGTAACTCAAGAATTTAACATCGCGACCAGAAACAATAGTCCTAGGCATGCCATGCAATTTAACGACTTCTCTAAAGAACAAATCCGCAATGTTTGAAGCATCATCGGTTTTATGACAAGCTATAAAATGTGCCATCTTAGAGAATCTATCCACAACAAAAAAAATAGAATCCCTCCCATTCTTACTCCTACGCAACCCCAAAATAAAGTCCATAGAAATGTCAATCCAAGTTCTTTTTAAGAATAGCACGCGAAAGTGTTTCCAAAGTTCTGTTGAGAACTTCAGTTTGTCCATC
Source organism: Primulina eburnea (assembly GCF_022965805.1). Taxonomy (NCBI): domain Eukaryota; kingdom Viridiplantae; phylum Streptophyta; class Magnoliopsida; order Lamiales; family Gesneriaceae; genus Primulina; species Primulina eburnea. The sequence continues at coordinate 16,079,454 of NC_133108.1, forward strand.
CGTTTGTGGATGACAAGTAGTAGAAAACAACAATTTTGTGCCAAGTTTAGCCCATAAAGTCTTCCAAAAGTAATCGCGACCAGAAACAATAGTCCTAGGCATGCCATGCAACCTAACGACTTCTTTAAAGAACATATCCGCAATGTTTGAAGCATAATCGGTTTAATGACAAGCTATAAACTGTGCAATCTTAGAGAATCTATCCACAACAACAAAAATAGAATCCCTCCCCTTCCTAGTCCTAGGCAACCCCAAAATAAAGTCCATAGAAATATCAATCCAAGTTCTTTTTAAGAATAGCACGCGAAAGTGTTCCCAAAGTTCTATTGACAACTTCAGTTTTTCCATCTGTTTGAGGATGACAAGTAGTAGAAAACAACAATTTTGTGCCAAGTTTAGTGATATGAATCTTGATACGAATAAATAGCAAACACGATTAAAAATAAATCGCACCCTCTATTCAATTACGATATTAAGATTCGTGTGTTTTTCCCGATCTTTTGAATCAAGTAATATGTGATATTCGCCTCTAAACTAGCAAGAGTTTAGCAACAAATAAACACGAGGATAAACAATCGAAAACTATACGAACCTTCGAAGAACTTTGCCTACGACAATCCGCACAAGCAACGATCGACAAACGCCACAAAGTTAAAAACTTTGATAAGTTTGATTTGATTTGACAAAGCTTGGCTTTGAAAAGTTGAGAGAAAATTCTCAAAAGTTTTGATAAACTCAAAATAAAATATGTATTGTCTCCAATTTTTCGTCCAACATAGTCAATATATCAAAAGATATCAAAAATCTAGTCTCCCAAAATAATAAAACTCTAGAAAAGGAAACAAATCCGCGCAAAAAACAGAGGACACGGACCCCGTGCAGACGTCCGTAGACGGGTCCGTGTACATACTGTAAAACTCTTCAATCGGGATCAAGCGACACGGACCCCGTGCTCACCTCCGTGTACGGGTCCGTGTAGGCACTGTATTCGCCAACTTCAAAGGGCACGGACCCCGTGCCTGGGTCCGTCTCCAGGTCCGTGGAGCCACTGTAAAAACCCTCCCCAGCTTGTGAAGGACACGGACCCCGTGTGCAGGTCCGTGTACTGGTCCGTCCAGACTCGGTAAGCAACACCAATGTTTGAACGACTTTCCGTTGGCCTCCAAACGTACTCCCATGCATCACGACCTCTTCAGGCTTACTCATGACTCCTTGTAGCGCCTCCTTGAATCTCTTTAGTCGACCCCTCGTGATTGGTCCCTCCGGCAACTGCAAAGGATCCCATGCTTTCCTTGGGACGTCCACGTTCGCATCATCCTCCCCTTCTTGAAAAGGATTTGTCCTCAAATCTTGCTCATCACCTACATCAAACAACGACAAATCACTAACATTAAATGTAGAACTTACGTTGTACTCACCTGGCAAGTCGAGTTTGTAGGCGTTGTCATTGATCCTCTCAAGTACTTGAAATGGTCCATCGCCCCTAGGTAATAGCTTTGAGCGTCGCTTCTCCGGAAACCTCTCCTTCCTCAAGTGTAACCACACCCAATCGCCCTTCTCGAATACCACCTTCTTTTTCCCCTTGTTAGCTTGCTTAGCATATTGCTCATTTCGCTTCTCAATATTGGCTTTTACCTTCTCATGCAAACTCCTAACGAATTCAGCCTTCTTTTTACCGTCTAAGTTTAACCTTTCACTCACAGGTAAAGACATCAAATCCAACGGAGTCAAAGGATTAAAACCGTATACAATTTCAAATGGTGAATAGCTAGTAGTAGAATGCACACAACGATTATAAGCAAATTCAACAAATGGCAAGCAATTTTCCCAATTCTTTAAGTTCTTCTTGAGAATAGCACGTAATAAAGTTCCTAACGTCCTATTAACTACCTCAGTTTGACCATCAGTCTGAGGATGACAGGTCGTAGAAAACAGTAATTTAGTGCCAAGTTTAGCCCACAGTGTTTTCCAGAAATAACTTAGGAATTTAACATCACGGTCCGACACAATGGTCCTAGGCATGCCATGTAGCCTAACAACTTCTCTAAAGAATAGGTCCGCAATATTAGATGCATCATCAGTCTTGTGACAAGCAATGAAGTGTGCCATTTTAGAAAACCTATCCACAACAACAAATATAGAGTCCCTCCCTTTCTTTGTCCTAGGTAATCCCAAAACAAAGTCCATAGATATATCAACCCAAGGTTCGCTAGGGACGGGAAGTGGTGTATATAATCCATGTGGTAGTGTCCTAGACTTAGCTTGTCTACAAGTTATGCACTTCTCACAAATACGCTCAACATCACGTTTCATGTGTGGCCAATAAAAATGTTCATGCAATGCACTTAAAGTTTTAGCCACCCCAAAGTGTCCCATTAGTCCACCCCCATGTGCCTCCCTAACAAGTAATTCACGAATCGATGACTTGGGAATGCACAATCTATCCTCTCTAAACAAGAAACCTTTATGCAAGTAGAATTTATCATGTGGACCATGCATACAAGTTTCAAACACTTCCTTAAAATCATCATCTAGCACATACAACTCTTTAACAAGTTCAAACCCCAATATTTTAGATTCCAAAGTAGAGAAAAGTACATACCTCCGTGATAGTGCGTCGGCCACTACATTTTCCTTACCTTGCTTATACTTGATCATGTAGGGGAATGTCTCTATGAAGGCCACCCACTTAGCATGCCGCTTGTTCAGCTTTTGTTGCCCCTTGAGGTGCTTTAGAGACTCATGATCCGTATGAATCACAAACTCTTTAGGCCTCAAGTAGTGCTGCCACGTCTCAAGAGTCCTCACAAGTGCATAGAACTCCTTGTCATACGTGGGATAGTTCAGCGCTGCCCCATTGAGCTTCTCACTAAAGTACGCCACCGGCCTTCCTCCTTGCATCAACACGCCACCAATACCTACACCTGAAGCATCACATTCAATTTCAAAAGTATTAGCAAAATCAGGTAACACAAGTAAAGGAGCATTAATTAATTTTTGCTTGATAATATTAAAGGACTTCTCTTGCTCCTCGCCCCAATAGAATGGAACGTTCTTCTTGATGACCGCCGTCATCGGTGCCGCCAATGTGCTAAAATCCTTTACAAACCTCCTATAGAAGCTTGCAAGACCATGAAAGCTTCGAACTTGACCAACAGTAGTAGGCGTTGGCCAATCTCGAATGGCACTTACCTTGTCTTCATCAACTTGTATACCTTGTGAACTCACAACGAAACCAAGAAACACAAGTTTGTTTGTACAAAAATCACACTTCTTTAAGTTAGCATACAAATTTTCAGCCCTTAATGTGATTAGTACAAGTTTCAAGTGTTGAACATGCTCTTCAAGATTCTTGCTATACACTAGGATATCATCAAAGTAAACCACAACAAATTTACCTATATGTGCACGCAAGACATGATTCATTAACCTCATAAAGGTGCTAGGTGCATTAGTTAAACCAAAAGGCATAACCATCCACTCATACAACCCATATTTAGTTTTGAAAGCAGTTTTCCACTCATCACCTTCTCTCATCCTAATTTGATGGTAGCCACTCCTCAAATCAATTTTGCTAAAAATGCAAGAACCATGCAATTCATCTAACATATCATCTAGTCTAGGTATGGGATGCCTATACTTAATGGTTATGTTATTGATTGCCCTACAATCTACACACATACGCCATGAGCCATCTTTCTTAGGGACTAGCAAAACAGGCACCGCACAAGGTGACATGGACTCACGCACATAACCTTTATCTAATAACTCACTTACCTGCCTTTGAAGCTCCTTAGTCTCCTCCGGATTGCTCCTATAAGCTGGACGGTTCGGCAAGGCACTCCCGGGCACCAATTCAATTTGGTGCTCAATTCCCCTCAATGGTGGTAAGCCTTGAGGTAGCTCCTCCGGAAATACATCGTCAAATTCCTGCAATAGTGAAACAACAATGCTCGGAAGGGATCCGGCTATATCACTTGTGTTAAGGAGGATCTCCTTGTAAAGAATTAACACAAGTGGCTCATGTGTGTGCAACAAGTGTTTTACCTCACCTTTTTGGGCCATATAAGAATTCTTTTTGGCCTCTTTCCTCTCTTTTTCTTTTCTCTCATTTTCTTTCCTCTCTTTTTTTGTTTTTGTGGCTATCTCACTCTTTTGATCACTCTTTTTTTCAGCCACTTCATTTTTGTTTTCAAAGGCCATCTCACTTTTTAGTTCACTCTTTTTTTCGGCCTCATCTCTCTTTTTCTTTTTCAAGTGGTCCTCCAATACTTGCTTTGGGGACAATGGAAGTAAGACAACTGTTTCTTTTTTCAAGACAAACGAGTACTTATTTTTGAACCCATCGTGAGTCACTCGCCTATCAAATTGCCATGGCCTACCCAACAAGATATGACAAGCATGCATGGGCACCATGTCACACAAAACCTCATCTTTGTACTTCCCAATTGAGAATGACACTAGAACTTGCCTATTAACCCTCACTTCCGCACAATCGTTCAACCATTGAAGCCTATATGGTTGAGGATGTTTTATTGTAGGCAACCCCAATTTTTCAACCATCTCAACACTAGCCACATTGGTGCAACTACCCCCATCGATGATTACATTGCACACCTTACCATTCACAAAACATCTAGTGTGGAACAAGTTCTCTCTTTGGTTAACTTCCTCATCTTTGACTTGGGCACTCATGATTCGCCTAGTCACTAGAGCTTCTCCTACAACCGCCCCATATCCCTCATCGGGATCCTCCAACTCCGGCATATCATCATCACTACCCTCGCCATCCCCCTCACTTTGAGACTCATACTCACCATAATCATTTAAGAACATGACTCTCTTATTAGGACAATCACTAGAAATATGACCCATCCCTTGACACCTAAAACATCTAACATCTCTAGAGCGATTAGAAGGAGTTTCAGATTTACCTTGGACTCCTTGCTTAGGCGCCTCTTGTTTGGTCTCAAATTTGGGCTTGGCCACCACTTTGTTCTCCTCACGCTTCCCCACATTTGATCTCCAAGAAGATGATGCACCTCCGGTTTGATTGGTGCGGCCAACTCCTCGCCTCTTGAGTTGTTGCTCCACCTTTATGGCCATTTGCACCATCTCGTCTAGATCTAAGTAGTGCCGAAGCTCCACTTGATCTTGGATCTCCCTGTTCAAACCACAAAGAAAACGAGCCATAGTTGCTTCATTATCCTCCTCAGTATTTGCCCTAATCATGAGTACTTCCATCTCCTTATAGTAGTCCTCAACACTCTTCAACCCTTGCCTCAAAGTTTGTAACCTCTTAAACATCTCCCTATAGTAATGGTTAGGCACAAACCTCTTCCTCATTACACTCTTCATCTCATCCCAAGATTCAATAGGCCTCTCATTATACTTTCTTTTAGTGGTCACTAATTGATCCCACCAAATGAGAGCATAGTCTAAGAATTCAACCACCGCCAACCTCACCTTCTTTTGTTCGGAGTAGTGGTGACATGCAAATACGAACTCTACCCTCTTTTCCCATTCTAGGTACGCTTCCGGGTCAGATTTCCCATGGAATGAAGGGATCTTCATCTTAATGCTACCCATGTGACCATCTTCCCTAGTCTCCTCATATCTACCCCGCATGGCTTCCCTTCTTCCTCTACCAAATCCTCTATCTCTCCCATTCCTACCCCAATTCTCATTTTGACTCTCATCGCCTCCTCCTAGATCATACTCCTCATCATCTCTACCCAAATCTCTAGGCTTAGGTTTACCCCCACTAACACTAACCTCAAGTTTACCCAACCTCTCATGCAACGACTCCATTTGGGTCGCCATCGCTCTACTAAAATCCCCAAACAACGCATCTAGATGAGCTTTGGACACCCCCGAATTCGAACTATCTCCTACCTCCCTCTCCATTTAATTTCAAAGTTGTACCTGCAAGAAAAGGTTAGTAGAAATAAAATAATCCTCACCCAAATGCTCACGATCACTCAAAAGAAATTCACTCGTCTTTTACCTCTTTATTTGTATGCTCACAACAAATACTCACCGTTCACTCCAAAGAAAAGTCACTCTCACTCAAGTGTATCACTCGAATTTTGAAAGCTCTCTTGGAAGTGCTCAAGCTTTGTATTGTGGGTATATCAAACAATCAAAGTTCAAACTTGTGAACAAATGCGACCGACTCACTTGGACTGTGTAGACAAGAAATTCGAATATAGGAAAATTTTTTTTTTTTTTTTTTTTTTGACTGTGTGAGACAATTGAATATGACTCTATGAAGACAATAGAACAATATATGAAAAAGAAATAATGGTGAATTTTCGGAATTTTTGTATTTTTTTTTTTTTTTTTTTTTTTTTTCTTCCTCCTCCTCTTTGAATTCCGAAAATTCAAAAAAAAAGGACTCAAAATTTCGTGTATCACAGATTCACGAAAAAAATACGAAGAACGATAGAACAAAACAGATCTGACAATATTCGAATAAATAATACAGATCTGCAATTTAAGAACAAGATAATTTACTTGAATTCAATAAACCTGGCGCTCTGGTACCAAATGATATGAATCTTGATACGAATAAATAGCAAACACGATTAAAAATAAATCGCACCCTCTATTCAATTACGATATTAAGATTCGTGTGTTTTTCCCGATCTTATGAATCAAGTAATATGTGATATTCGCCTCTAAACTAGCAAGAGTTTAGCAACAAATAAACACGAGGATAAACAATCGAAAACTATATGAACCTTCGAAGAACTTTGCCTACGACAATCCGCACAAGCAACGATCGACAAACGCCACAAAGTTAAAAACTTTGATAAGTTTGATTTGATTTGACAAAGCTTGGCTTTGAAAAGTTGAGAGAAAATTCTCAAAAGTTTTGATAAACTCAAAATAAAATATGTATTGTCTCCAATTTTTCGTCCAACATAGTCAATATATCAAAAGATATCAAAAATCTAGTCTCCCAAAATAATAAAACTCTAGAAAAGGAAACAAATCCGCGCAAAAAACAGAGGACACGGACCCCGTGCAGACGTCCGTAGACGGGTCCGTGTACATACTGTAAAACTCTTCAATAGGGATCAAGCGACACGGACCCCGTGCTCACTTCCGTGTACGGGTCCGTGTAGGCACTGTATTCGCCAACTTCAAAGGGCACGGACCCCGTGCCTGGGTCCGTCTCCAGGTCCGTGGAGCCACTGTAAAAACCCTCCCCAGCTTGTGAAGGACACGGACCCCGTGTGCAGGTCCGTGTACTGGTCCGTCCAGACTCGGTAAGCAACACCAATGTTTGAACGACTTTCTGTTGGCCTCCAAACGTACTCCCATGCATCACGACCTCTTCAGGCTTACTCATGACTCCCTGTAGCGCCTCCTTGAATCTCTTTAGTCGACCCCTCGTGATTGGTCCCTCCGGCAACTGCAAAGGATCCCATGCTTTCCATTGGGACGTCCACGTTCGCATCATTTAGCCCATAAAGTCTTCCAAAAGTAACTCAAGAATTTAACATCGCGACCAGAAAACAATAGTCCTAGGCATGCCATGCAACCTAACGACTTCTCTAAAGAACAAATCCGCAATGTTTGAAGCATCATCGGTTTAATGACAAGCTATAAAATGTGCCATCTTAGAGAATCTATCCACAACAACAAAAATAGAATCACTCCCCTTCCTAGTCCTAGGCAACCCCAAAATAAAGTCCATTGAAATGTCAATCCAAGTTCTTTTTAAGAATAGCACGCGAAAGTGTTCCCAAAGTTCTGTTGAGAACTTCAGTTTGTCCATCCGTTTGAGGATGACAAGTAGTAGAAAACAACAATTTTGTGCCAAGTTTAGCCCATAAAGTCTTCCAAAAGTAACTCAAGAATTTAACATTGCGGCCAGAAAACAATAGTCCTAGGCATGCCATGCAACCTAACGACTTCTCTAAAGAACAAATCCGCAATGTTTGTAGCATCATCGGTTTTATGACAAGCTATAAAATGTGCCATCTTAGAGAATCTATGTAAGGTTCGAGAATTACCAGTATTATTGATGTTAGATTTGTATAGATAAGAATGCATGAATTATGAGATTTTGAGCAGCAGGGCCGAAGCCACACCGCACCCGCGGTACAGGAAGGACCGCACCCGCGGTGCATTGATAGAAAATTTGTGAATTTGTACGAAGCAACACCGCACCCGCGGTGCTAACAGGCCCGCACCCGCGGTGGTGAGACCGCACCCGCGGTCATGCAAGGACCGCACCCGCGGTCTCGGAATTTTGGAAAATGGACGGGCTGCCGAAAGCATAGCGCACCCGCGCTCTTGAGCTGCCGCACCCGCGGTGCTGCATGCAACATGCCACCTTCGTTTCTTGGCTTGACACATGGCATATATATATATATAGGAAGCTGCTGAATCATGTATTTCTCATTTTTCCAGAGTCAGAACCGAGAGAAGCCATTATTCTTCAAGTTTCTTCAAGCTTCAAGGCAAGATTGTGCAAAATCTAGCCAACCGATTTTAGATTCGACTTCGGTTTTGAACTCCTCTTATCATTTGCTATTCAAGGATGTAAGTTTTATTACATTTCAGCATGTCTCGAAATATATGTGTTGGGGAAATTCAGATTTGAGTTAGAATATGTGTTCTTGATATGTTGAGCATGATTTATTCGTTACCGAATCGAAATTTGGAGACCATATGCTATTGTTTCGATTTCAGCATGTGTTATGGGAAGATTATGCAGATTTCAGTGTATGTATTGTTGTGTTGATGATATTGGGAGTTGATTTGGAATTAGCATGTTATTATTGAGTTATCGGTATCACGAGACTACACCGTTATGCCGTTCAACTGTATTGAAATCAAGTATTGTTTGTATATGAGTTGGTTGTGTTCTATATTGATAGAAGGTGCATCTATATTGCCATTTCAGATTTGAAGTGACAGGTTTGACATTTGATTCGAGAGCTCGACAGACAGTGCGACAAGAAAGGTATAACTCATGTGGTCACGGGATTGCACAACTCGATTCAGATTTGATACGAGTTTCCCTAAATCACATACTAGATTGTTATTACATTTGATTATGTATTGTTTTGTTTATTGATTTAGATTCGAGTCCTGAGATAGGAGATATTGGCAGACTTGCCAAAACTAGACGTTTCGGTGTATCGACGCATAGGAGCAGATTTGCTATATGTGTAGACCCTCGATACAGAGTTGACCGAAGTCTAGGAATAAGACGTACCGTTGCCCCGAGTGGTTGGGTAGGTAACAGACCGTCTTATTCACACCGGGATCCCTAGATTAGAAATGTAATGCCCGGTTACTCGTACAAATGATTAGTAATACGTTTATGTCATTATTAGATAGCTAATTAGCTCATTATGTTTTTCATATTGATTGATGTATTGATATTGGGATTGAACATGACTTTTATATTGTTTTTGGTGCATTGAGAATGAATATATGTCAAAGTAGTGATAGTAAGATGGGTACATAGAAATAGTGTAATGGAAGTTGTGGGAAATTAGATGTAAATATGGTAGTTCGTACGGGTTTTAGCATAATGATTTGAATATTGATCCAAATTGAGTGAGGCCATAACCATTAGAAAGCTAAGATATAATGCTACAACTTTCAAGTTTTGAGTTTTGTCCAAATCATTGTGGAAGACAAGCCAAAAGTGCCCCGAAGTGTGTCGTGTATACCGTCATTCCTTCGCTGACACATGTTAGGAGAATGGGCATAACTTTTTACTCAGACCTCCAAATGACCTGAAATTTGGAGAGCTTAAAGCCAAGACATAGGGCTACAACTTTGTAGTTTACAACTTTTCCAGATTATGAAGGGAAGAGCCGTTTCTGGAGCGATTTCTGATGAATCAGTGTGCAGAGCCGAAACTGGCTCGCCCTAGCGGTCAAAAATGTCCGCCCTAGCGAGCCTGTGCAGGAATAAAATGTATAGGGCCGAAACTTGCTCGCCCTAGCGGTCAAAAGTGTCCGCCCTAGCGAACCTGTGCAGAAATAAAATGTGTAGGACCGAGATTTACTCGCCCTAGCGGTAAAAAGCGTCCGCCCTAGCGAACCTGCTGTATAAAAAGATAAGTATCGGGTTTTCTAAGCACTTTCCACCATCCTCAACCTCTCTAACAGCATAAACTCGAAACAAAACTTAGAGAATTTCTTCCAAATGCTTTCTTCTTCATTCCTTTCATAGAATTGAAGTTAGAACTTTGTTCTTCATCCCAAGAGCTTCCTAAAGGTATAAGTTTTCATCTCTTTTGATTATTATAAAGGTAGAGGAGCAAACTTCACCTAGTATAGATATAGTGATTGAATTATTGTTATGTTTGAAAGCATAGGAGCGAGAAACACCGTCTCAAACCAGTGTTCTTAAGCTTGGACTGTAAGTTGGCATGTTCTTGAAGTAATACATGAGTAATATTATGGATTTCAAATGCTTTGCATTGTTTATTGATATATGTACATTGTTAGTATGTTTATTGATGAAACATAGCACCATATGCCATTGTTATGTATTAAATATGTAAGGAACTCATGAATATTGATGTTGGGTGCTATGTCATGACCAAGAACAAGAACATTGAAAGGAAAAATGATTGATTTTACATGATATAGAGCTTGTTGACATCATGGGTGGTTTTAAGTCCACCAAAGCTTGGTTGCAACTCAACATCGATAATCTCAAACTAACGTGTTATAAAATCTCGGGCATTACATTTCTCCCCCTCTAAGAAATGATTTCGTCCTCTAAATCGCACCTTATTCTATCTATGCAAGTATAAACAATATTAACATTAAAGTTAAATCAATACTTACATCATCGAAATAGTTCGGGGTGTTTCTGTCTCATTTTTGCTTCGGTCTCCCATGTCGCTTCTTCGATGCCATGACGACTCCACTGAACTTTCACAAGTGGAATAATCTTCGTTCTGAGCTTCTTTTCTTTCCGATCAAGAATCTGTATCGGTTGTTCCACATAGCTCAACGTCTGATCAAGTTCAGCTTCGTCAGGTTGAATGACATGAGAAACATCTAGCATATATTTTCGTAACATTGATACATGAAACACGTCATGTATTCCGGATAGAGAAGGAGGAAGGGCAAGTCGATAAGCTCGATCGCCAATCTTTTCAAGAATCTCGTAAGGACCAATGTATCGAGGAGATAGTTTCCCGTGCTTACCAAATCGAACAACGCCTCTGAATGGAGAAATCTTTAAGAATACTCTATCTCCTGCCTCAAATACTAACGGTCTACGTCTGATATTGGCGTATTTGGCTTGCCTATCTTGTGCTGTCTTCATCCTCTTCTGAATGAGTTTCACCTTCTCTGTCATGTCACGAATCATATCTGGCCCCAGTTCTGGTACTTCTGAGATATCATCCCAGTATAGCGGAGATCTGCACTTCTTGCCATATAACGCTTCAAACGGTGCCATCTCAATGCTCGTCTGATAGCTGTTATTATAGGAGAATTCACAAAGAGGTAGGGAATCTTGCCAACTAGTACCAAAATCTAGCACTACGGCTCTCAACATATCCTCTAGAGTCTGGATAGTCCGCTCTGACTGTCCGTCTGTCTGAGGATGATACGCAGTACTCAGGTGCAATGTCGTACCTAAGGCCTGCTGTAGACTGTGCCAGAAGTGTGAAGTGAATCGTGGATCACGATCTGATACGATAGACTTCGGCACTCCATGCAATCTGACTACCTCACGAATATAAATCTCCGCCATCTGATCCTGTCTATACGTCATTCTGTATGGGATGAAACAAGCAGATTTGGTCAATCTGTCAATAATAACCCAAATCGCATCGCAGCCTCTGGATGATCGTGGTAACTTCGTCACAAAATCCATGGAAATGTGATCCCATTTCCATTCTGGAATAGACAAACTCTGAAGTAACCCTCCGGGCTTCTTCCTCTCGGCCTTCACCTGTTGGCAATTCAGACATTTAGACACATATTCGGCGATGTCTGACTTCATCTGTTTCCACCAGAACTGTGTCTTCAAATCATTGTACATCTTCCTGCCACCAGGATGAATGCTGAACCGACTACAATGTGGCTCTGTCAGAATCCGCTGTCTCAAACCTGCAACATCTGGCACAACTAGACGGTTATTCACGTACAACACATGATCTCGTACCTGATATTCTGATACGTGTCCTGTTCTGACCATCTGAATCGATCTCTGCACATTCTAATCTGTTCTTTGTGCTTCTTTTATTCTTCTGATCAAGTTTGGCTCGACTTGAATAGTAGCAAGTCGTAGTGGCTTCCTATCTGTATCAAATAGGGTTTGAATGATATAACTATAGTATAAAGAAACTCAAATAAGGGAACATCCATTTGAGGGTTTATAAAAATTTTGGCATGATGTCCCTACATTTTGTTTAAACTAAAAACTCAAGCAATACTATATAAACAACAACATTCATATATATATATAAACATATTTCATCTACACAAACGTATTCTGCTTCATTCTACCCATAGACATAAACATTGTAAAACGTGTTTCAAACCCTGACATTGTAAAACTTATAATACATATGCGGAAGCTATACAATAAGAAGCCCGGTTCTTGTCGAGGTGAGACACGTCACAACCATCCCTTGGTGAACCGGCATCCTATGCATCTTCACTACCTGATCCTGTAATACATGAGCTACGTGAGTTTATAAAACTCAATAAGTTGGCACTTATATGTATCAATATGCATCGAAGGAACATATATATCAAGTCGTGACAACAATGAAACTTTAAACCATGTCATATCATAGCATATATTCATGTTCATGTTTGTACTTGAGCCTCATTAGTTGACCTGTACTACCGTGCTTGCTTTATTATATAGCTACTACTGTGTTGGACGTCAGGGAGCAACCTTTGGCAACCCCACGCCCCATGAACATATATTGGCCAATAGCTTTGGTGGACTTAAAACCACCCATGATGTCAACAAGCTCTATATCATGTAAAATCAATCATTTTTCCTTTCAATGTTCTTGTTCTTGGTCATGACATAGCACCCAACATCAATATTCATGAGTTCCTTACATATTAATACATAACAATGGCATATGGTGCTATGTTTCATCAATAAACATACTAACAATGTACATATATCAATAAACAATGCAAAGCATTTGAAATCCATAATATTACTCATGTATTACTTCAAGAACATGCCAACTTACAGTCCAAGCTTAAGAACACTGGTTTGAGACGGTGTTTCTCGCTCCTATGCTGTCAAACATAACAATAATTCAATCACTATATCTATACTAGGTGAAGTTTGCTCCTCTACCTTTATAATAATCAAAAGAGATGAAAACTTACACCTTTAGGAAGCTCTTGGGATGAAGAACAAAGTTCTAACTTCAATTCTATGAAAGGAATGAAGAAGAAAGCATTTGGAAGAAATTCTCTAAGTTTTGTTTCGAGTTTATGCTGTTAGAGAGGTTGAGGATGGTGGAAAGTGCTTAGAAAACCCGATACTTATCTTTTTATACAGCAGGTTTGCCAGGGCGGACGCTTTTTACTGAAAGCGGACCGGTTACGGGGGCCGGAAACGCAACGGAAGCGAAAAATTAAAATTTTATCAAGAAAATTTCGGCCCCATATATATTTTGTGCAACATTTACAAAAACTAAGAACATGCATAGGATGTTTTAAGAAATATACCTATCAACTCCTTAGAGTTGATGAAATGGCTCCAACTTTGTTTTAAATAACAAAGCTCTTGTTTGGTGGACAAATCTACAAGCTCACCTTCTTCTCCCAAAGAATTAGGCCCACCACTCAACAAGGTAAATCCCCTCAAGTTTTGCACTAGAAAAACTTGAGGATTTTTCAAAGAGAATGATTTTCTTCCAAGAAAATGAAGAACAAAAGAGAAAGAAAAATGGAGAGAATTCCTCCAAGAAATTTCGGCCAAGTGATGATATTGGGAGTGTGGGAGAATAGCCTAGGTATTGTGAAAAGTTGTCTCTCAAAAGTTGCATGCCTTTTGAATATTTTATTAAAAAGTAATCAAGGCTCTTCACCTCCCAAGCATGCAATCCCTACATGTCTCACTTGTATATTATATGGTTTTTAACACATTAAAAACCATAGACTAAATTTTATTATCTCAAACACATTTGAGATAAATTAAATATTACTTGATTTTACTCAAGTCCCACTAGTTAAATAATTATTTAAATTGAGCTCTACAAGACTCAATATTATTTAATTAATTCAACACTTGAATTAATTTAATTATTTAGACTCTACTAGGTCTACTAGTGTTTAATTAATTCAACACTTGAATTAATTTAATTTAGTCCACAACAATGTTTATGAAAATCACAATTTTCAACTACATTATTTACTTGGCCAAATTTTAATCTTAGGAACACTTCCATAAATTAAAATTTATATTTCTCTCATAGAAGTCATACTTCTAATTTTCTTTACGCTTATAAACACATTTATAAGCCGTTCAACACATTGAACTATTTTACTTCTCTTCGGGATTTACTAAGCAAGTACTTGTGTGGCCCTCAATGGTTCATTGATACAACTAGCCGTGGGTTCACATCTCAATGTGATTCGGACTAAACATGTCCTTATACGAGCATACCCCAATTGCTCCATTCTTACTTATCAACTCCTTGATAGTAAGAACGTCAGAACTCAAGTCTGATAGTACCCAACCAATCACGTTAAACGCCTAGCAGCATCGCTTACGTGATTCCCTAGGTATCACATGATAGTGCCTGCAAGAACCATTCAATTATGGTTAGCGTACAGTACGGTCCCTTCAGCTCATATATCCCGACCGATTCGACAACTATTGGTATATCGAGAGTTGTCAATGAATCGATACTATGTGTCATGTCGTGGTTGCATCGATGGTGTAATCTATGAAACCCCTTTCATAATTACCACCATACTCTGATCAGAGATTTCAACCCACACATACATGAAAAACACATAGGATATCCATACCCGTAGGTAAGCGGTGAATCCCCGACTACAATGCATCGACTCCTATATGTTTCGCCGTAACACCCAATCTTGCCACCTAATGACCCCAAAAGAGTCGGTAAACAAGTCAAAGTGAAACGCTAGCACATAGAGTCTCAATGTTGTCCCGGGTCATAAGGACTAATGGTGTACAACCATAAACTAGGACGTTTCCACTCGATAAGTGAGAACCACTTGGAAAGTCCTTTATAGAGGGTTGTTCAGTGCACTCTACCAGGAGCACCTATCTGCATGCTCGGACATCACAATGTCCCCTACCAATGAAACATGGTACTCACATCGCAGATACTAGTCTCTAACTCGAGCGGCCTTTATCCTTCTTAGTGGCGGCTGAATCGACTAGGAACGGTTTAGAATATACAGTATTCCAAATATGAGTTTCATGATACTCATCATATGAGCATCTCATATTCTTTCTACTATTTGTATATTCAAGGACTTTATCTATGCAACAAGCATGGGTATAAAGATAAAGATGCGCCAAATTAATAAATTGAAATATTATTAAAATAAAGATCGTTTATACAAAGAGTTTCATCGTGAACAGTCGGCCAACACTTGGCTCGACGTGCACCTACTCTAACAATCTCCCACTTGCACTAGAGCCAACTACCTATATACTTTAGACCCATTGATTCGCGATGCTTCTCGAACGATGGTCCTGGTAAAGGCTTAGTTAGTGGATCAGCAACATTATCTGCGGAGCCGACTTTGTCAATCACGACATCTCCTCTTTCCACGATCTCTCTGAGGATGTGGTACTTTCTCAATACGTGTTTGGACTTCTGATGAGACCTTGGCTCCTTCGCCTGAGCTATGGCTCCCGTGTTGTCGCACATCACCGGGATAGGAGCAACTCCATTTGGAATGACGCCCAACTCTTGGACGAAATTCCTAATCCAAACAGCCTCCTTTGCTGCAGCCGATGCAGCAATGTATTCTGCCTCAGTGGTGGAATCCGCAGTACTGTCTTGCTTGGAACTCTTCCAAGAGACAGCACCACCATTGAGCATGAATATGAATCCGGAGGTTGACTTCGAGTCATCAACATCGCTTTGGAAGCTAGAGTCGGTATAGCCTTCCAATTTCAGTTCTCCACCCCCATAGACCAAGAACAGCTTATTGGTCCTTCTCAAATACTTGAGGATGTCTTTCACAGCTTTCCAGTGTGGAAGACCGGGGTTGGATTGATATCTACTCACTACACTTAGTGCAAATGCCACGTCAGGACGTGTAGATATCATCCCATACATGATACTACCAATAGCCGAAGCATACGGAATTCGTGTCATCGCCGCTATCTCTGCATCAGTCTTGGGAGACATAGACTTGGATAGGGACACGCCATGACACATTGGTAGATGTCCTCTCTTGGACTCATCCATCGAGAACCGCTTCACGATGGTATCAATGTATGTGGACTGGGTGAGACCAAGCAATCTTTTTGATCTATCTCTATAGATCTGTATTCCCAATACAAAAGATGCTTCACCCAAGTCCTGCATTGAGAACTTACTTGCTAACCATATCTTTGTTGATTGCAACATTCCTACATCATTCCCAATGAGTAGAATGTCATCAACATAAAGAACTAGGAATGTCACAGCACTCCCACTGACCTTCTTATACACACAGGGTTCCTCAGGATTCTTAGTAAAACCAAACTCTTTGATTGTACTATCGAAACTGAGGTTCCAGCTCCTAGATGCCTGCTTAAGACCATAAATAGATCTTTGAAGTTTGCATACCATATGCTCACTTCCGATAGATGTAAACCCTTCAGGTTGAGACATGTAAATCTCTTCCTTAATATCCCCATTAAGGAAGGCAGTCTTGACATCCATCTGCCATATCTCATAGTCATACCATGCAGCTATGGCTAGCAAAATCCTAATGGACTTGAACATCGCAACTGGAGAAAAGGTTTCCTCATAGTCAACACCTTGCCTTTGAGTATACCCTTTTGCTACCAGTCGCGCCTTGAAGGTCAATACCTTCCCATCCGCCCCAAGTTTCCTCTTGTAAATCCATTTACACCCTATGGGAACAATTCCCTCAGGTGGATCCACGAGATTCCACACTTGGTTCGAATGCATGGAATTCATCTCAGATTCCATTGCTTCAAGCCATTTGGATGAATCGGCATCAGATAACGCTTCCTTGAAGGTCCTTGGATCACATCCAAGATTAGGCTCATCATGGCCCTCTTCAAGAAGCAGACCATACCTCACAGGTGGTCTCGAGACTCTCTCGGTTCTTCTAGGAGCTTGTATCTCCTCACTTGGCTTCTCGGGTGTGGGTTCTACAACTGTGGGTGTCTCTCGAACCTCTTCGAGTTCTATCATCTCGCCTTTTCTATCCAATAGAAATTCCTTTTCCAAAAAGGTTGCGTTCCTAGAAACAAACACCTTTGTTTCTTGGGGATGATAGAAGTAATATCCAATTGAATTCTTTGGATATCCCACAAAGTAGCATAAAATGGATCGACTATCCAATTTATCTCCCACTGTCTGCTTCACATAAGCAGGACACCCCCATATTCTTAGATAAGAATACTTGGGAGGCTTACCCATCCATATCTCATATGGAGTCTTGTCAACTGCCTTTGTATGGACATTGTTCAACAACATTGCCGCTGTTTCAAGCGCATATCCCCAAAAGGATGGCGGCAACTCTGTGAACCCCATCATAGACCGAACCATGTCCATCAAAGTCCGGTTACGACGCTCCGAAACACCATTCAACTGCGGTGTAGCGGGCGGAGTCCACTGCGAGAGAATCCCATTCTCTCTAAGATACTCTTGGAACTCGGCACTCAAGTACTCACCACCTCGATCCGATCGAAGTGTCTTGATGCTTCGTCCCAATTGCTTCTCTACTTCACTTCTGAATTCTTTGAACCTTTCAAAGGCTTCAGACTTGTATTTCATTAAATACACATACCCATACCTCGAATGGTCATCGGTAAAGGTGATGAAGTAGGCATGTCCATGCTTAGTGGTGATGCTAAGCGGACCGCACACATCGGTATGGATCAAATCCAATAACCCTTTGGCTCGCTCCGCATGGCCCTTAAAGGGAATTTTGGTCATCTTTCCTTTTAGACAGGATTCACAAGTCGTGAGAGCATTAATATCGGACATATCAAACATGCCAACTCCCACTAACTTGTTCATCCTTCTTAGGGATATATGACCTAATCGAGCATGCCATAATTGTGCCGAATTAAGAGTATCTTGTTTGCGCTTATTTGTTGTTGTTATCGTTTGGACATTGTTAAGTGGAATATCTTTTAATTTTAAGGTGTAGAGATTGTTTTCAAGTTCACCGGTACCAACTAAACATTCATTCTTGTAAATATTGCAAACACCTTTGCCAAATAAACAAGAATATCCATCAATATCAAGCATAGGAATGGAAATAATGTTTTTAATCAAGTCTGGTACAAATAAAACATCTCTTAATACAAACTTAAAATCATTGTTCAAAATTAAACAAACATCTCCTATGGCCTTGGCAGCAACTCTTGCTCCATTGCCCATCCTTAAGAAGGTCTCACCCTCTCGGAGCCTTCTACTTCTTCCCATCACCTGCAAATCGTTACAGAGATGTGAGCCACAGCCGGTATCCAATACCCAAGAAGTAGAGTTAATCGAGATATTTACTTCAATAAAGAACATACCTTTGGCAGAACCCTTCTGCGCAAGATATTCCCTGCAGTTACGCCTCCAATGTCCAGGCTTCTTGCAGTGGTGACAGATGTCAACAGTCTTTTCAGCCTTCACTGGCGCGGCTGCCACTACGGGACTCGAAGTCTGCCTCTTCAAGGGCTCGCTCTTCTTGGTACGCTGGAAAGAACGCTTCTTTCCCTTCCCAGGTGGACCGGTCTTCGTGCCAGATGAAGAGCCCACAAAAAGAACCTGCTTCTCCTTCTTGATCGTGGACTCAAAGGTCACAAGCATGTTCACCAACTCTTCAAGGCTGGGCTCAAGCTTGTTCATGTTGAAGTTCACGACAAAAGGATCGAAAGAGCTGGGCAGTGACAACAGCAACACATCCGTGGTCAACTCCGATGGCAAGATCAAATCCATGCCTACGAGCTTGTCCACGAGCCCAATCAACTTTAGGCCATGCTCATGGACCGAAGTCCCATCTCGCATGCGTAAAGTGATGAGCTCCTTCACTGTGGCATGCCTCAAAGGCCGAGTCTGCTCACCGAAGAGCTCCTTGAGGTGCATATGAATGTCAGCAGCATTCTTAGCATCCTCGAATCGCCTTTGCAGCTCAT
The DNA here is from genome assembly GCF_022965805.1 of Primulina eburnea. Lineage (NCBI taxonomy): Eukaryota > Viridiplantae > Streptophyta > Magnoliopsida > Lamiales > Gesneriaceae > Primulina > Primulina eburnea. The sequence goes on from NC_133108.1 coordinate 16,098,792, forward strand.
CGTTCATCGAAGCCTGCATATAACACTTCGCCTTCAAGTCATGGTCGCACCAATCCTTGTAGGTCTGCAATTCCTCAGGAGTGCAGCCTATAGGAGCCTCAGCAGGGGGCGCCTCAGTAAGTGTATATGCGATCTTCTCCGAGTTTAGGACAATCTTTAAATTTCTTAGCCAAGTGATATAGTTTGGTCCGGTTAGAATGTGTTTTTCGAGAATGACCGAAAACGGGTTGCGAATTGATGACATGTCAAAGATTGTACTGAAAAGTAAAACAGATAAATGTTAATGACTATTTTAAAATATTTAATAAGATATAAAGTTTGGACTTTTACTTTATAAATAATCGCTCCCACTGTTTTGACATTTTCACTACCCTCTAGTGAAAACGGGAAACACTTTCCTCAGAAGGTACGTAAGGTCCAATTAGCGAATTGTGATCCCGAATAATATCGGCCATCACAATTCCTAAAAGGTAGTTTCCAATTGCATCGCCATGCAACCCTCTACGTATACTTTTGTCTCACGTTTGATTAGGACCCAATAATATGACGTCGTTCATCTTTACGTGTCAAGCCTAACCCATCGATATTGAACCTTAATGGACGGTCGCCATGAGTTCCCTCAATAATATGAGCCGAAATCATGGGAGTTCCACGTAGTTCACATCACCATGTCAATGGATGTCACAGCTTTCCGGCACCCAGGGCCCCCTCAATAATATGAGCCGAGCCCCGAGTACGGGTAGCGTTCATCATGCATCCATTGTCGATGGAAGACAAGGAAATTATAAACAAATTTATAATTCCCCTTTTCGGACTTGATATTAATTTTGAATCTTATTCAAAATGAGGGTTTTTAATTTTGAAAGGTCTCATCATTAATTTTATTTTAAAAGCTCGCCATGTTTGATCGTATGTTTGCCGGATTCATGCAACTTTGTTATTATAATAATAATAACGCACATACTCATTATTTATAACATATCATGCATATATTATAAATAGAAAACAGTACAAGGATGATCAATTGCCCCAAAACTAATGGCCCGTGTGAGCCAAACACGGGCCTAGGTCCAATCCTAGGGTAAATGCAGGGATGCAATGCAACTAAATTATTACATTAGCATCCAATATTACATGTCTTCGATCTTCATAATCACCAAGGCCACCATCTTCCAATCTTGATCTTCCACTATTCTAATATTTACAATTAAATATCCATGGCACATAGGGATACATCTCATGGGGGGTGGGAACGGGCCATAAACCAAGCCCACCTTATAAATTGATAATTATTACAATCATACAACACAAATATCCTAGCATACACCTAGCAAATTGGGCTTGGGCTTTTGATCATCCTTCATGCATAATATCACATATCATACACCATCAATTAATTATCACTATAATTAATTGATCCAATATTATATATCTTGATCCAATCACTAACCGCCACAATTATAAATTAAATTAACAAAGTATACAAACACCTTTGTCTACTTTCAAATTAATTTATTTATAATCGAATTTCTTGTAAATCACAATTTACTATAAATAATTAAAGTCCAACTTCAATTATTTATTTTATGAGAAAATATGTGCAACAATTGTAAATTTAAACTTAAGGGCCCAAAAACCATTTTTCACCAAAAATATTTAGGCCCATTTAAATTTCACAAATTATGTTGGCCATCCAATGGCCCAACATCTCAAGGCCCATGACACTAAGATTGTCCAAAACACTTTTGGAAACCCTAGCCGTCATCGCCGTCGCCGGAGCTCCGTCGCCGGATTCCGGCAACAACAAAAAAATTTTTTTTTTTTTTTTTATTTTAAAAGCTGGATTTATTCGGGCAGCCCCTCGGGCTGCCCTTTGCTGCCCGAAATTTCAGGGCAGCTCGGGCAGCCCTCGGGCAGCAACATGCTGCCCGAAAAATCATTTTTTTTTTTTTGTTTTTCTTCAAAATTTTCGGCCCTTTGATTTTCTTGCACAAAAAATCTCAAACGGTTAGAAATCGATCTCAACATAACATTATGCAAATATTACACAAAAACCGTAACCTTAGCTCGGATACCACTTGAAAGCGGACCGGTTACGGGGGCCGGAAACGCAACGGAAGCGAAAAATTAAAATTTTATCAAGAAAATTTCGGCCCCATATATATTTTGTGCAACATTTACAAAAACTAAGAACATGCATAGGATGTTTTAAGAAATATACCTATCAACTCCTTAGAGTTGATGAAATGGCTCCAACTTTGTTTTAAATAACAAAGCTCTTGTTTGGTGGACAAATCTACAAGCTCACCTTCTTCTCCCAAAGAATTAGGCCCACCACTCAACAAGGTAAATCCCCTCAAGTTTTGCACTAGAAAAACTTGAGGATTTTTCAAAGAGAATGATTTTCTTCCAAGAAAATGAAGAACAAAAGAGAAAGAAAAATGGAGAGAATTCCTCCAAGAAATTTCGGCCAAGTGATGATATTGGGAGTGTGGGAGAATAGCCTAGGTATTGTGAAAAGTTGTCTCTCAAAAGTTGCATGCCTTTTGAATATTTTATTAAAAAGTAATCAAGGCTCTTCACCTCCCAAGCATGCAATCCCTACATGTCTCACTTGTATATTATATGGTTTTTAACACATTAAAAACCATAGACTAAATTTTATTATCTCAAACACATTTGAGATAAATTAAATATTACTTGATTTTACTCAAGTCCCACTAGTTAAATAATTATTTAAATTGAGCTCTACAAGACTCAATATTATTTAATTAATTCAACACTTGAATTAATTTAATTATTTAGACTCTACTAGGTCTACTAGTGTTTAATTAATTCAACACTTGAATTAATTTAATTTAGTCCACAACAATGTTTATGAAAATCACAATTTTCAACTACATTATTTACTTGGCCAAATTTTAATCTTAGGAACACTTCCATAAATTAAAATTTATATTTCTCTCATAGAAGTCATACTTCTAATTTTCTTTACGCTTATAAACACATTTATAAGCCGTTCAACACATTGAACTATTTTACTTCTCTTCGGGATTTACTAAGCAAGTACTTGTGTGGCCCTCAATGGTTCATTGATACAACTAGCCGTGGGTTCACATCTCAATGTGATTCGGACTAAACATGTCCTTATACGAGCATACCCCAATTGCTCCATTCTTACTTATCAACTCCTTGATAGTAAGAACGTCAGAACTCAAGTCTGATAGTACCCAACCAATCACGTTAAACGCCTAGCAGCATCGCTTACGTGATTCCCTAGGTATCACATGATAGTGCCTGCAAGAACCATTCAATTATGGTTAGCGTACAGTACGGTCCCTTCAGCTCATATATCCCGACCGATTCGACAACTATTGGTATATCGAGAGTTGTCAATGAATCGATACTATGTGTCATGTCGTGGTTGCATCGATGGTGTAATCTATGAAACCCCTTTCATAATTACCACCATACTCTGATCAGAGATTTCAACCCACACATACATGAAAAACACATAGGATATCCATACCCGTAGGTAAGCGGTGAATCCCCGACTACAATGCATCGACTCCTATATGTTTCGCCGTAACACCCAATCTTGCCACCTAATGACCCCAAAAGAGTCGGTAAACAAGTCAAAGTGAAACGCTAGCACATAGAGTCTCAATGTTGTCCCGGGTCATAAGGACTAATGGTGTACAACCATAAACTAGGACGTTTCCACTCGATAAGTGAGAACCACTTGGAAAGTCCTTTATAGAGGGTTGTTCAGTGCACTCTACCAGGAGCACCTATCTGCATGCTCGGACATCACAATGTCCCCTACCAATGAAACATGGTACTCACATCGCAGATACTAGTCTCTAACTCGAGCGGCCTTTATCCTTCTTAGTGGCGGCTGAATCGACTAGGAACGGTTTAGAATATACAGTATTCCAAATATGAGTTTCATGATACTCATCATATGAGCATCTCATATTCTTTCTACTATTTGTATATTCAAGGACTTTATCTATGCAACAAGCATGGGTATAAAGATAAAGATGCGCCAAATTAATAAATTGAAATATTATTAAAATAAAGATCGTTTATACAAAGAGTTTCATCGTGAACAGTCGGCCAACACTTGGCTCGACGTGCACCTACTCTAACATTTACCGCTAGGGCGAGTAAATCTCGGTCCTACACATTTTATTTCTGCACAGGTTCGCTAGGGCGGACACTTTTGACCGCTAGGGCGAGCAAGTTTCGGCCCTATACATTTTATTCCTGCACAGGCTCGCTAGGGCGGACATTTTTGACCGCTAGGGCGAGCCAGTTTCGGCTCTGCACACTGATTCATCAGAAATCGCTCCAAAAACGGCTCTTCCCTTCATAATCTGGAAAAGTTGTAAACTACAAAGTTGTAGCCCTATGTCTTGGCTTTAAGCTCTCCAAATTTCAGGTCATTTGGAGGTCTGAGTAAAAAGTTATGCCCATTCTCCTAACATGTGTCAGTGAAGGAATGACGGTATACACGACACACTTCGGGGCACTTTTGGCTTGTCTTCCACAATGATTTGGACAAAACTCAAAACTTGAAAGTTGTAGCATTATATCTTAGCTTTCTAATGGTTATGGCCTCACTCAATTTGGATCAATATTCAAATCATTATGCTAAAACCCGTACGAACTACCATATTTACATCTAATTTCCCACAACTTCCATTACACTATTTCTATGTACCCATCTTACTATCACTACTTTGACATATATTCATTCTCAATGCACCAAAAACAATATAAAAGTCATGTTCAATCCCAATATCAATACATCAATCAATATGAAAAACATAATGAGCTAATTAGCTATCTAATAATGACATAAACGTATTACTAATCATTTGTACGAGTAACCGGGCATTACAATTCTCCCCTCCTTCAAAGAATTTCGTCCTCGAAATTTGACGTACCATATAGTTCAGGATATCTCTGTTGAATCTCGTCTTCTCGTTCCCAAGTTGCTTCTTCGATTGCATGATTTCGCCATAACAGTTTCACCAAGGGTATTTCTTTGCCTCGTAACACTTTTGATTTCCTATCGAGGATTTGGACCGGCCGTTCTTCATACGAGAGATTCGATGCAAGCTCCAATGGTTCGTAATGAAGAACATGAGAAGGATTGGCCAAATACTTCCGTAGCAAGGAAACATGAAAAACGTCATGAACGTTTGATAAACTCGGTGGTAATGCAACTCGGTAGGCTCAGTCTCCTATTCTGTCCAAGATTTCAAATGGACCGATATATCTTGGACTCAATTTTCCTTTCTTACCAAAACGCAGAATGCCCTTCAATGGTGATATCTTTACAAATACATGGTCACCAATCTGAAATTCCAATCGACGACGTCGCACATCCGCATAGCTTTTCTGTCGACTCTGGGCAGTGTGCATTCTTTCTCTGATCTTGGTTACCAATTCAGCTGTCTGTTGTACCAATTCAGGGCCTAATAACTTCCTTTCTCCTATTTCATCCCAATGTACCAGAGAGCGACATTTTCTACCATATAATGCAGTATACGATGCCATTCCAATGCTTGACTGATAGCTATTGTTATATGTAAACTCAGCCAACGGTAGTTTACTGTCCCAACTACCTGGGAAGTCAATAGTACATGCCCTCAACATATCTTCTAAGATCTGATTTACTCGTTCTGATTGTCCATCAGTTTGAGGGTGGAATGCTGTGCTGAATGACAATCGAGTTCCCATAGCATGATGCAAGCTTTTCCAAAATGCAGATGTAAATTTTGGATCTCTATCAGATACAATGGACACTGGGATGCCATGAAGCCTCACTATCTCCTTGATGCAAGCTTCCTAAAGGTATAAGTTTTCATCTCTTTTGATTATTATAAAGGTAGAGGAGCAAACTTCACCTAGTATAGATATAGTGATTGAATTATTGTTATGTTTGACAGCATAGGAGCGAGAAACACCGTCTCAAACCAGTGTTCTTAAGCTTGGACTGTAAGTTGGCATGTTCTTGAAGTAATACATGAGTAATATTATGAATTTCAAATGCATCACATTGTCTATTGATATATGTACTTTGTTAGTATGTTTATTGATAAAAACATAGCACCATATTCCATTGTTATGTATTAAATATGTAAGGAACTCATGAATATTGATGATGGGTGCTATGTCATGAACAAGAACATGAACATGAAAAGAAAATGATTGATTTACATGATATAGAGCTTGTTGACATCATGGGTGGTTTTAAGTCCACCAAAGCTATTGGCCAATATATGTTCATGGGGCGTGGGGATGCCAAAGGTTGCTCCCTGACGTCCAACACAGTAGTAGCTATATAATAAAGCAAGCACGGTAGTACAGGTCAACTAATGAGGCTCAAGTACAAACATGAACAAGAATATATGCTATGATATGACATGGTTTAAAGTTTCATTGTTGTCACGACTTGATATATATGTTCCTTCGATGCATATTGATACATATAAGTGCCAACTTATTGAGTTTTATAAACTCACGTAGCTCATGTATTACAGGATCAGGTAGTGAAGATGCATAGGATGCCGGTTCACCAAGGGATGGTTGTGACGTGTCTCACCTCGACAAGAACCGGGCTTCTTATTTTATAGCTTCCGCATATGTATTATAAGTTTTACAATGTCAGGGTTTGAAACACGTTTTACAATGTTTATGTCTATGGGTAGAATGAAGCAGAATACGTTTGTGTAGATGAAATATGTTTATATATATATATGAATGTTGTTGTTTATATAGTATTGCTTGAGTTTTTAGTTTAAACAAAATGTAGGGACATCATGCCAAAATTTTTATAAACCCTCAAATGGATGTTCCCTTGTTTGAGTTTCTTTATACTATAGTTATATCATTCAAACCCTATTTTGATTATAGTGATTATGCTAAGTATAGAGTAAGGGTGTGACAATTTAAATGGTATCAGAGCCCACGGTTCTTTGACAGGGAAGACACTGCACTTCATCCATATGGAGAACTTGGCAAGTAAGTATCTTTTTATTCCATAGGTTATGCTAAGTTATGTGTTTCTACGTGACCTACATGTAGGTTAAGATAAGCGACGATGCCACCAAAACGTAAAGTACATGAAGGAGAGTCATCTAAGGGCAAGGCCCCAGCAGTCGAAGGTGAGGGCAGTGCGCCACGACCGATAGATGATTTCGCTCAATTACTCCAACAACAAGCAAAAGTCCATGGTGAACAAATCCAGCAGCTACTGGAGATGCAACGGACTACTCATGAACAGGCACAAGCTCAAGCCATAGTACACAGACATGTGCATGTTCAAACAGACGTATATGATCGTTTTAGACGTTTGAATCCTCCGGAATTCATGGGAAGCACCGATCCAGCAGTAGCAGAAGAGTGGATTAAGTCATTGGAGTCCATCTTCTCCTACCTTCATATGGATGATGCTGACAAAGTAACTTGTGCCATATTTCTCTTAACAAAACATGCAAGAATATGGTGGGAAAGTGCAAAAGTGGCATTACCGGTTGGACCACTGACATGGGGAACTTTCAAAACCGTGTTTTACAACAAGTATTTCAGTAAAGACGTACGAGCTAAGAAAGCCAGCGACTTCCTTAACCTGAAGCAAGGAACTATGGCAATGACAGAATACATACAACAATTTGAGGCCGGAGTCCAATATGTACCATATATTGCACAAGATGACACCAGTAAGGGCGAACATTTCATGCGAGGACTTCGCTCGGAAATTAAAAGAGATGTACGAATGTCGAAAGTTGCTACGTATGGGGAGATAGTAGAAAGAGCACTTATGGCAGAACAAGATGAACATGACATTGACAGGGACAGGCAACAACGAAGGCAGCAGTACTTTCAGAAGAGCCAAGGAACAGGACAAGGCAAAAAGACTGATAGCAGGGGTACTAGACCAGAGGAACCCCGTGGCAAGGGTCCCCCTCCACGTAAAGAACCGGACAGACCACCTTGTCCTAAATGTGGAAAACTTCATGGCGGGGAATGTATGCAAGGTTCTAATGTCTGTTATCGTTGCAAAAAGCCAGGGCATCTCGCCAAGAATTGTCCAGGAAGTTCTGAGAAAGTACAGGGACGCCTTTTCTCCATGACCAAGGAAGAAGTGGATGCGGATACGTCGATGATCACTGGTATGTTCTTGATTTCTGGTATTACTGCTATTGTTTTACTAGATTCAGGAGCCACGCATTCTTTTATTTCGGAATCGTTTGTAAGGAGACTGGGCATTACAGCAAGTACAACAGAGACACAACTCGCCATATCCTTACCTTCCGGGCAAGAATTACAGACAGACCAAATTGTGCGAGGTTGTCCACTTTATGTCCAAGGATATCAGATGTATGCTGACTTGATTGTTCTTAGGATGACTGATTTTGATGTGATATTGGGAATGGATTGGCTCACGAAGTATAGAGTTACTATTGACTGTGGCTTAAAGATGATCAAGTTTGCGCCAGTAGGAGCTGAACCATTCACAGTTGCAAGTGCAGGTATATCCTTACCTCTACGGATAATCTCTTGCATGAAGGCTTGTAAATTATTACAGAAGGGGTGTCAAGGATATTTAGCATATGTTTTAGTTATTGATCCACCATTTCGTGAACTAGAATATACAGATGTTGTGTGTGAGTTTCCAGAAGTGTTTCCTGATGATGTAACAGGCTTACCCCCAGATAGAGAGATCGAATTTGTAATTGATGTTGTGGCAGGAACTCATCCGATCTCAAAAGCTCCTTATCGATTAGCTCCTACAGAAATGAAAGAACTGAAAGAACAGTTACAGGAGTTGCTTGATAAAGGGTTTATTAGACCGAGCTTTTCACCGTGGGGTGCACCTGTTTTGTTTGTGAAGAAGAAAGACGGTACCCTTCGTCTATGCATTGATTATCGGGAGTTGAACAAAGTGACAATCAAAAATAAGTATCCACTCCCTAGAATTGATGATTTGTTTGATCAACTACAAGGAGCTGCTATCTTTTCGAAGATTGATTTACGATCAGGCTATCATCAATTAAAAGTGAAGTCAGATGATATTTCTAAGACTGCCTTCCGAACCAGGTACGGGCATTATGAATTTCTTGTAATGCCATTTGGACTAACAAATGCACCAGCAGCTTTTATGGATTTAATGAATAGAATTTTTAAGCCATTTCTAGACAAGTTCGTGATTGTGTTTATAGATGATATTCTCATCTACTCACGAACTATAGAGGAGCATCGGGAACATTTGCAATTAGTTTTGCAAACGTTGAAAGATAAACATTTATATGCCAAATGGAAGAAATGTGAATTTTGGCTTGAACAAGTATCATTCTTGGGTCATATCATTTCAAAAGAAGGCATATCAGTGGATCCAAGTAAGATTGAAGCTGTTAATAACTGGCTACGACCTACCACTGTTACCGAGGTACGTAGTTTTCTTGGGCTAGCTGGTTATTACCGTCGGTTTATAGCGGGATTTTCTAAGATAACATTGCCTTTGACTGCTTTAACTCGAAAGAATGTGAAATTTGTGTGGGACGAAGCATGTGATCGCAGTTTTCAAGAGTTAAAGGCAAAATTGACATCAGCACCGGTCCTTGCTATTCCAGAAGGATCAGGAGATTTTGTAGTGTACAGTGATGCTTCGAAACAAGGTTTAGGAGCAGTCTTGATGCAGCACGGGAAGGTGATTGCTTATGCCTCTAGGCAATTGAAAGAATATGAAAAGAACTATCCCACACATGATTTAGAACTGGCAGCAGTGGTATTTGCGTTGAAAATATGGCGCCATTATCTGTATGGTGAACGGTGTGAAATATATACGGACCACAAGAGTCTGAAATATTTATTCACGCAAAAAGAACTGAATATGAGACAACGACGTTGGTTGGAATTGGTGAAGGATTACGATTGTGTTATTAATCATCATCCAGGCAAAGCCAATGTTGTTGCAGATGCGTTAAGTCGAAAGTCCAGTTCTGTTGCTGCAATGCAAGTACAAGAACAAATTTTATGGGATTTGCAGAACTTGAAGCTTGATGTTATTCCAAAGGGATCTACAATCAAATTATCATCTCTCATAGTTCGACCAACACTTGCAGACAGGATCAAGGTCGAACAAGATACAGATACTGAATTACAGCAATTGAGACAGCGAGATGAAGATAAAGGACATTCAAACTTTGAATTGAATGGGGAAGGAATATGGACATATCGAGGGAGACTGTGTGTACCAAAACAAGGAACGACCAGAACCGACATTCTTATTGATGCTCATGCTACTCCCTATTCGATCCATCCAGGAGGCACGAAAATGTACAAGGATTTGAAACCATTATTTTGGTGGCCAGGTATGAAAAAGGACATTGCTCAATTTGGTCTAACTTGTCAAAAGGTCAAGATTGAACATCAAAGACCAGCAGGGCTCCTGAAACCGCTACCCATTCCTCAGTGGAAATGGGAACATATCACAATGGATTTCATCCTTGGTTTGCCAAGAACACAAAGAGGATTCAATGCTATATGGGTTATTGTGGATCGACTTACGAAATCAGCTCACTTTCTTCCGGTGAAGACCACATACAGGATGAATCAATATGCTGAAGAATACATCAAGGAGATAGTGAGGCTTCATGGCATCCCAGTGTCCATTGTATCTGATAGAGATCCAAAATTTACATCTGCATTTTGGAAAAGCTTGCATCATGCTATGGAAACTCGATTGTCATTCAGCACAGCATTCCACCCTCAAACTGATGGACAATCAGAACGAGTAAATCAGATCTTAGAAGATATGTTGAGGGCATGTACTATTGACTTCCCAGGTAGTTGGGACAGTAAACTACCGTTGGCTGAGTTTACATATAACAATAGCTATCAGTCAAGCATTGGAATGGCACCGTATACTGCATTATATGGTAGAAAATGTCGCTCTCCGGTACATTGGGATGAAATAGGAGAAAGGAAGTTATTAGGCCCTGAATTGGTACAACAGACAGCTGAATTGGTAACCAAGATCAGAGAAAGAATGCACACTGCCCAGAGTCGACAGAAAAGCTATGCGGATGTGCGACGTCGTCGATTGGAATTTCAGATTGGTGACCATGTATTTGTAAAGATATCACCATTGAAGGGCATTCTGCGTTTTGGTAAGAAAGGAAAATTGAGTCCAAGATATATCGGTCCATTTGAAATCTTGGACAGAATAGGAGACTGAGCCTACCGAGTTGCATTACCACCGAGTTTATCAAACGTTCATGACGTTTTTCATGTTTCCTTGCTACGGAAGTATTTGGCCAATCCTTCTCATGTTCTTCATTACGAACCATTGGAGCTTGCATCGAATCTCTCGTATGAAGAACGGCCGGTCCAAATCCTCGATAGGAAATCAAAAGTGTTACGAGGCAAAGAAATACCCTTGGTGAAACTGTTATGGCGAAATCATGCAATCGAAGAAGCAACTTGGGAACGAGAAGACGAGATTCAACAGAGATATCCTGAACTATATGGTACGTCAAATTTCGAGGACGAAATTCTTTGAAGGAGGGGAGAATTGTAATGCCCGGTTACTCGTACAAATGATTAGTAATACGTTTATGTCATTATTAGATAGCTAATTAGCTCATTATGTTTTTCATATTGATTGATGTATTGATATTGGGATTGAACATGACTTTATATTGTTTTTGGTGCATTGAGAATGAATATATGTCAAAGTAGTGATAGTAAGATGGGTACATAGAAATAGTGTAATGGAAGTTGTGGGAAATTAGATGTAAATATGGTAGTTCGTACGGGTTTTAGCATAATGATTTGAATATTGATCCAAATTGAGTGAGGCCATAACCATTAGAAAGCTAAGATATAATGCTACAACTTTCAAGTTTTGAGTTTTGTCCAAATCATTGTGGAAGACAAGCCAAAAGTGCCCCGAAGTGTGTCGTGTATACCGTCATTCTTTCGCTGACACATGTTAGGAGAATGGGCATAACTTTTTACTCAGACCTCCAAATGACCTGAAATTTGGAGAGCTTAAAGCCAAGACATAGGGCTACAACTTTGTAGTTTACAACTTTTCCAGATTATGAAGGGAAGAGCCGTTGCTGGAGCGATTTCTGATGAATCAGTGTGCAGAGCCGAAACTGGCTCGCCCTAGCGGTCAAAAATGTCCGCCCTAGCGAGCCTGTGCAGGAATAAAATGTATAGGGCCGAAACTTGCTCGCCCTAGCGGTCAAAAGTGTCCGCCCTAGCGAACCTGTGCAGAAATAAAATGTGTAGGACCGAGATTTACTCGCCCTAGCGGTAAAAAGCGTCCGCCCTAGCGAACCTGCTGTATAAAAAGATAAGTATCGGGTTTTCTAAGCACTTTCCACCATCCTCAACCTCTCTAACAGCATAAACTCGAAACAAAACTTAGAGAATTTCTTCCAAATGCTTTCTTCTTCATTCCTTTCATAGAATTGAAGTTAGAACTTTGTTCTTCATCCCAAGAGCTTCCTAAAGGTATAAGTTTTCATCTCTTTTGATTATTATAAAGGTAGAGGAGCAAACTTCACCTAGTATAGATATAGTGATTGAATTATTGTTATGTTTGACAGCATAGGAGCGAGAAACACCGTCTCAAACCAGTGTTCTTAAGCTTGGACTGTAAGTTGGCATGTTCTTGAAGTAATACATGAGTAATATTATGAATTTCAAATGCATCACATTGTCTATTGATATGTACTTTGTTAGTATGTTTATTGATAAAAACATAGCACCATATTCCATTGTTATGTATTAAATATGTAAGGAACTCATGAATATTGATGATGGGTGCTATGTCATGAACAAGAACATGAACATGAAAAGAAAATGATTGATTTACATGATATAGAGCTTGTTGACATCATGGGTGGTTTTAAGTCCACCAAAGCTATTGGCCAATATATGTTCATGGAGCGTGGGGATGCCAAAGGTTGCTCCCTGACGTCCAACACAGTAGTAGCTATATAATAAAGCAAGCACGGTAGTACAGGTCAACTAATGAGGCTCAAGTACAAACATGAACAAGAATATATGCTATGATATGACATGGTTTAAAGTTTCATTGTTGTCACGACTTGATATATATGTTCCTTCGATGCATATTGATACATATAAGTGCCAACTTATTGAGTTTTATAAACTCACGTAGCTCGTGTATTACAGGATCAGGTAGTGAAGATGCATAGGATGCCGGTTCACCAAGGGATGGTTGTGACGTGTCTCACCTCGACAAGAACCGGGATTCTTATTTTATAGCTTCCGCATATGTATTATAAGTTTTACAATGTCAGGGTTTGAAACACGTTTTACAATGTTTATGTCTATGGGTAGAATGAAGCAGAATACGTTTGTGTAGATGAAATATGTTTATATATATATATGAATGTTGTTGTTTATATAGTATTGCTTGAGTTTTTAGTTTAAACAAAATGTAAGGACATCATGCCAAAATTTTTATAAACCCTCAAATGGATGTTCCCTTGTTTGAGTTTCTTTATACTATAGTTATATCATTCAAACCCTATTTTGATTATAGTGATTATGCTAAGTATAGAGTAAGGGTGTGACAAGAAATGAGTCGAGTCAAGATTTAAATGTTGAATACATATTTGTATTCTTCTACATGTTTAGATTTTATTCATGTTACTTGATATATTCTATGCTTTTGTACATGATTATGACATTGCATGCATCCATGTTTTATACTGGGATATGTTCTCACCGGAGTTATCCGGCTGTTGTCGTGTCTGTATGTGTGCATGGCAACAGGTGGGGCAGGATCTGGGTCTCGAGCTAGATGAGAGATTGACAATAGAATGGAGATCACGGGCGTTGCAGATTTCTAGTGTTTTCCTTTTGACTTGTACTACTTATGTTGTAGTTGGGATTTGAACACTAGCGTTTGATTTTACCAAACAGACATGTATGTATATTATGTTGTTTATTTAATATCAAGACATGATATGATTTAGTTATACATTTAAATTAATGTTAAAAGCAAAATTTTGACCCACATTTTCGAACAAAGATCCAATTAAATCCCAAAAGAATAGAGTTAGAGCCCGGGTCCCCACAATCTATCCACAACAACAAAAATAGAATCCCTACCCTTCTTAGTCCTAGGCAACCCCAAAATAAAGTCCATAGAAATGTCAATCCAAGTTCATTTTAAGAATAGCACGCAAAAGTGTTCCCAAAGTTCTGTTGAGAACTTCAGTTTTTCCATCCGTTTGAGGATGACAAGTAGTAGAAAACAACAATTTTGTGCCAAGTTTAGCCCATAAAGTCTTCCAAAAGTAACTCATGAATTTAACATCGCGACCAGAAACAATAGTCCTAAGCATGCCATGCAACCTAACGACTTCTCTAAAGAACATATCCGCAATGTTTGAAGCATCATCGGTTTTATGACAAGCTATAAAATATGTCATCTTAGAGAATCTATCCACAACAACAAAAATAGAATCCCTCACCTTCTTCGTCCTAGGCAACCCCAAAATAAAGCCCATAGAAATGTCAATCCAAATTCTTTTTAAGAATAGCACGCAAAAGCGTTCCCAAAGTTCTCTTGACAACTTCAGTTTGTCCATCCGTTTGAGGATGACAAGTAGTAGAAAACAATAATTTTGTGCCAAGTTTAGCCCATAAAGTCTTCCAAAAGTAACTCAAGAATTTAACATCGCGACCAGAAAACAATAGTCCTAGGCATGCCATGCAACCTAACGACTTCTCTAAAGAACAAATCCGCAATGTTTGAAGCATCATCGGTTTAATGACAAGCTATAAAATGTGTCCTCTTAGAGAATCTATCCACAACAACAAAAATAGAATCCCTACCCTTCTTAGTCCTAGGCAACCCCAAAATAAAGTCCATAGAAATGTCAATCCAAGTTCTTTTTAAGAATAGCACGCGAAAGTGTTCCCAAAGTTCTGTTGAGAACTTCAGTTTGTCCATCCGTTTGAGGATGACAAGTAGTAGAAAACAACAATTTTGTGCCAAGTTTAGCCCATAAAGTCTTCCAAAAGTAACTCAAGAATTTAACATCGCGACCAGAAACAATAGTCCTAGGCATGCCATGCAACCTAACGACTTCTCTAAAGAACATATCCGCAATGTTTGAAGCATCATCGGTTTTATGACAAGCTATAAAATGTGCCATCTTAGAGAATCTATCCACAACAACAAAAATAGAATCCCTCCCCTTCTTAGTCCTAGGCAACCCCAAAATAAAGTCCATAGAAATGTCAATCCAAGTTCTTTTTAAGAATAGCACGCGAAAAGTGTTCCCAAAGTTCTTTGACAACTTCAGTTTGTCCATCCGTTTGAGGATGACAAGTAGTAGAAAACAACAATTTTGTGCCAAGTTTAGCCCATAAAGTCTTCCAAAAGTAACTCAAGAATTTAACATCGCGACCAGAAAACAATAGTCCTAGGCATGCCATGCAACCTAACGACTTCTCTAAAGAACAAATCCGCAATGTTTGAAGCATCATCGGTTTAATGACAAGCTATAAAATGTGCCATCTTAGAGAATCTATCCACAACAACAAAAATAGAATCCCTCCCCTTCTTAGTCCTAGGCAACCCCAAAATAAAGTCCATAGAAATGTCAATCCAAGTTCTTTTTAAGAATAGCACGCGAAAGTGTTCCCAAAGTTCTGTTGAGAACTTCAGTTTGTCCATCCGTTTGAGGATGACAAGTAGTAGAAAACAACAATTTTGTGCCAAGTTTAGCCCATAAAGTCTTCCAAAAGTAACTCAAGAATTTAACATCGCGACCAGAAACAATAGTCCTAGGCATGCCATGCAACCTAACGACTTCTCTAAAGAACAAATCCGCAATGTTTGAAGCATCATCGGTTTATGACAAGCTATAAAATGTGCCATCTTAGAGAATCTATCCACAACAACAAAAATAGAATCCCTCCCCTTCTTAGTCCTAGGCAACCCCAAAATAAAGTCCATAGAAATGTCAATCCAAGTTCTTTTAAGAATAGCACGCGAAAGTGTTCCCAAAGTTCTGTTGAGAACTTCAGTTTGTCCATCCGTTTGAGGATGACAAGTAGTAGAAAACAACAATTTTGTGCCAAGTTTAGCCCATAAAGTCTTCCAAAAGTAACTCAAGAATTTAACATCGCGACCAGAAACAATAGTCCTAGGCATGCCATGCAACCTAACGACTTCTCTAAAGAACAAATCCGCAATGTTTGAAGCATCATCGGTTTTATGACAAGCTATAAAATGTGCCATCTTAGAGAATCTATCCACAACAACAAAAATAGAATCCCTCCCCTTCTTAGTCCTAGGCAACCCCAAAATAAAGTCCATAGAAATGTCAATCCAAGTTCTTTTAAGAATAGCACGCAAAAGTGTTCCCAAAGTTCTGTTGAGAACTTCAGTTTGTCCATCCGTTTGAGGATGACAAGTAGTAGAAAACAACAATTTTGTGCCAAGTTTAGCCCATAAAGTCTTCCAAAAGTAACTCAAGAATTTAACATCGCGACCAGAAACAATAGTCCTAGGCATGCCATGCAACCTAACGACTTCTCTAAAGAACAAATCCGCAATGTTTGAAGCATCATCGGTTTTATGACAAGCTATAAAATGTGCCATCTTAGAGAATCTATCCACAACAACAAAAATAGAATCCCTCCCCTTCTTAGTCCTAGGCAACCCCAAAATAAAGTCCATAGAAATGTCAATCCAAGTTCTTTTTAAGAATAGCACGCAAAAGTGTTCCCAAAGTTCTGTTGAGAACTTCAGTTTGTCCATCCGTTTGAGGATGACAAGTAGTAGAAAACAACAATTTTGTGCCAAGTTTAGCCCATAAAGTCTTCCAAAAGTAACTCAAGAATTTAACATCGCGACCAGAAACAATAGTCCTAGGCATGCCATGCAACCTAACGACTTCTCTAAAGAACATATCCGCAATGTTTGAAGCATCATCGGTTTAATGACAAGCTATAAAATGTGCCATCTTAGAGAATCTATCCACAACAACAAAAATAGAATCCCTCCCCTTCTTAGTCCTAGGCAACCCCAAAATAAAGTCCATAGAAATGTCAATCCAAGTTCTTTTTAAGAATAGCACGCAAAGTGTTCCCAAAGTTCTGTTGAGAACTTCAGTTTGTCCATCCGTTTGAGGATGACAAGTAGTAGAAAACAACAATTTTGTGCCAAGTTTAGCCCATAAAGTCTTCCAAAAGTAACTCAAGAATTTAACATCGCGACCAGAAACAATAGTCCTAGGCATGCCATGCAACCTAACGACTTCTCTAAAGAACAAATCCGCAATGTTTGAAGCATCATCGGTTTAATGACAAGCTATAAAATGTGCCATCTTAGAGAATCTATCCACAACAACAAAAATAGAATCCCTCCCCTTCTTAGTCCTAGGCAACCCCAAAATAAAGTCCATAGAAATGTCAATCCAAGTTCTTTTTAAGAATAGCACGCGAAAGTGTTCCCAAAGTTCTGTTGAGAACTTCAGTTTGTCCATCCGTTTGAGGATGACAAGTAGTAGAAAACAACAATTTTGTGCCAAGTTTAGCCCATAAAGTCTTCCAAAAGTAACTCAAGAATTTAACATCGCGACCAGAAACAATAGTCCTAGGCATGCCATGCAACCTAACGACTTCTCTAAAGAACAAATCCGCAATGTTTGAAGCATCATCGGTTTTATGACAAGCTATAAAATGTGCCATCTTAGAGAATCTATCCACAACAACAAAAATAGAATCCCTCCCCTTCTTAGTCCTAGGCAACCCCAAAATAAAGTCCATAGAAATGTCAATCCAAGTTCTTTTTAAGAATAGCACGTAAAAGTGTTCCCAAAGTTCTGTTGAGAACTTCAGTTTGTCCATCCGTTTGAGAATGACAAGTAGTAGAAAACAACAATTTTGTGTCAAGTTTAGCCCTTAAAGTCTTCCAAAAGTAACTCAAGAATTTAACATCGTGACCAGAAACAATAGTCCTAGGTATGCCATGCAACCTAACGACTTCTCTAAAGAACATATCTGCAATGTTTGAAGCATCATCGGTTTTATGACAAGCTATAAAAAGTGCCATCTTAGAGAATCTATCCACAACAACAAAAATAGAATCCCTCCCCTTCTTAGTCCTAGGCAACCCCAAAATAAAGTCCATAGAAATGTCAATCAAAGTTCTTTTTAAGAATAGCACGTAAAAGTGTTCCCAAAGTTCTGTTGAGAACTTCAGTTTGTCCATCCGTTTGAGGATGACAAGTAGTAGAAAACAACAATTTTTTGCCAAGTTTATGCCATCTTAGAGAATCTATCCACAACAACAAAAATAGAATCCCTCCCCTTCTTAGTCCTAGGCAACCCCAAAATAAAGTCCATAGAAATGTCAATCCAAGTTCTTTTTAAGAATAGCACGCGAAAGTGTTCCCAAAGTTCTGTTGAGAACTTCAGTTTGTCCATCCGTTTGAGGATGACAAGTAGTAGAAAACAACAATTTTGTGCCAAGTTTAGCCCATAAAGTCTTCCAAAAGTAACTCAAGAATTTAACATCGCGACCAGAAACAATAGTCCTAGGCATGCCATGCAACCTAACGACTTCTCTAAAGAACAAATCCGCAATGTTTGAAGCATCATCGGTTTATGACAAGCTATAAAATGTGCCATCTTAGAGAATCTATCCACAACAACAAAAATAGAATCCCTCCCCTTCTTAGTCCTAGGCAACCCCAAAATAAAGTCCATAGAAATGTCAATCCAAGTTCTTTTTAAGAATAGCACGCGAAAGTGTTCCCAAAGTTCTGTTGAGAACTTCAGTTTGTCCATCCGTTTGAGGATGACAAGTAGTAGAAAACAACAATTTTGTGCCAAGTTTAGCCCATAAAGTCTTCCAAAAGTAACTCAAGAATTTAACATCGCGACCAGAAACAATAGTCCTAGGCATGCCATGCAACCTAACGACTTCTCTAAAGAACAAATCCGCAATGTTTGAAGCATCATCGGTTTTATGACAAGCTATAAAATGTGCCATCTTAGAGAATCTATCCACAACAACAAAAATAGAATCCCTCCCCTTCTTAGTCCTAGGCAACCCCAAAATAAAGTCCATAGAAATGTCAATCCAAGTTCTTTTTAAGAATAGCACGCAAAAGTGTTCCCAAAGTTCTGTTGAGAACTTCAGTTTGTCCATCCGTTTGAGGATGACAAGTAGTAGAAAACAACAATTTTGTGCCAAGTTTAGCCCATAAAGTCTTCCAAAAGTAACTCAAGAATTTAACATCGCGACCAGAAAACAATAGTCCTAGGCATGCCATGCAACCTAACGACTTCTCTAAAGAACAAATCCGCAATGTTTGAAGCATCATCGGTTTTATGACAAGCTATAAAATGTGCCATCTTAGAGAATCTATCCACAACAACAAAAATAGAATCCCTCCCCTTCTTAGTCCTAGGCAACCCCAAAATAAAGTCCATAGAAATGTCAATCCAAGTTCTTTTTAAGAATAGCACGCGAAAGTGTTCCCAAAGTTCTGTTGAGAACTTCAGTTTGTCCATCCGTTTGAGGATGACAAGTAGTAGAAAACAACAATTTTGTGCCAAGTTTAGCCCATAAAGTCTTCCAAAAGTAACTCAAGAATTTAACATCGCGACCAGAAACAATAGTCCTAGGCATGCCATGCAACCTAACGACTTCTCTAAAGAACAAATCCGCAATGTTTGAAGCATCATCGGTTTAATGACAAGCTATAAAATGTGCCATCTTAGAGAATCTATCCACAACAACAAAAATAGAATCCCTCCCCTTCTTAGTCCTAGGCAACCCCAAAATAAAGTCCATAGAAATGTCAATCCAAGTTCTTTTTAAGAATAGCACGCGAAAGTGTTCCCAAAGTTCTGTTGAGAACTTCAGTTTGTCCATCCGTTTGAGGATGACAAGTAGTAGAAAACAACAATTTTGTGCCAAGTTTAGCCCATAAAGTCTTCCAAAAGTAACTCAAGAATTTAACATCGCGACCAGAAACAATAGTCCTAGGCATGCCATGCAACCTAACGACTTCTCTAAAGAACAAATCCGCAATGTTTGAAGCATCATCGGTTTATGACAAGCTATAAAATGTGCCATCTTAGAGAATCTATCCACAACAACAAAAATAGAATCCCTCCCCTTCTTAGTCCTAGGCAACCCCAAAATAAAGTCCATAGAAATGTCAATCCAAGTTCTTTTTAAGAATAGCACGCAAAAGTGTTCCCAAAGTTCTGTTGAGAACTTCAGTTTGTCCATCCGTTTGAGGATGACAAGTAGTAGAAAACAACAATTTTGTGCCAAGTTTAGCCCATAAAGTCTTCCAAAAGTAACTCAAGAATTTAACATCGCGACCAGAAACAATAGTCCTAGGCATGCCATGCAACCTAACGACTTCTCTAAAGAACAAATCCGCAATGTTTGAAGCATCATCGGTTTTATGACAAGCTATAAAATGTGCCATCTTAGAGAATCTATCCACAACAACAAAAATAGAATCCCTACCCTTCTTAGTCCTAGGCAACCCCAAAATAAAGTCCATAGAAATGTCAATCCAAGTTCTTTTTAAGAATAGCACGCGAAAGTGTTCCCAAAGTTCTGTTGAGAACTTCAGTTTGTCCATCCGTTTGAGGATGACAAGTAGTAGAAAACAACAATTTTGTGCCAAGTTTAGCCCATAAAGTCTTCCAAAAGTAACTCAAGAATTTAACATCGCGACCAGAAACAATAGTCCTAGGCATGCCATGCAACCTAACGACTTCTCTAAAGAACAAATCCGCAATGTTTGAAGCATCATCGGTTTAATGACAAGCTATAAAATGTGCCATCTTAGAGAATCTATCCACAACAACAAAAATAGAATCCCTCCCCTTCTTAGTCCTAGGCAACCCCAAAATAAAGTCCATAGAAATGTCAATCCAAGTTCTTTTTAAGAATAGCACGCGAAAGTGTTCCCAAAGTTCTGTTGAGAACTTCAGTTTGTCCATCCGTTTGAGGATGACAAGTAGTAGAAAACAACAATTTTGTGCCAAGTTTAGCCCATAAAGTCTTCCAAAAGTAACTCAAGAATTTAACATCGCGACCAGAAACAATAGTCCTAGGCATGCCATGCAACCTAACGACTTCTCTAAAGAACAAATCCGCAATGTTTGAAGCATCATCGGTTTTATGACAAGCTATAAAATGTGCCATCTTAGAGAATCTATCCACAACAACAAAAATAGAATCCCTCCCCTTCTTAGTCCTAGGCAACCCCAAAATAAAGTCCATAGAAATGTCAATCCAAGTTCTTTTTAAGAATAGCACGCGAAAAGTGTTCCCAAAGTTCTGTTGAGAACTTCAGTTTGTCCATCCGTTTGAGGATGACAAGTAGTAGAAAACAACAATTTTGTGCCAAGTTTAGCCCATAAAGTCTTCCAAAAGTAACTCAAGAATTTAACATCGCGACCAGAAACAATAGTCCTAGGCATGCCATGCAACCTAACGACTTCTCTAAAGAACAAATCCGCAATGTTTGAAGCATCATCGGTTTAATGACAAGCTATAAAATGTGCCATCTTAGAGAATCTATCCACAACAACAAAAATAGAATCCCTCCCCTTCTTAGTCCTAGGCAACCCCAAAATAAAGTCCATAGAAATGTCAATCCAAGTTCTTTTTAAGAATAGCACGCGAAAGTGTTCCCAAAGTTCTGTTGAGAACTTCAGTTTGTCCATCCGTTTGAGGATGACAAGTAGTAGAAAACAACAATTTTGTGCCAAGTTTAGCCCATAAAGTCTTCCAAAAGTAACTCAAGAATTTAACATCGCGACCAGAAACAATAGTCCTAGGCATGCCATGCAACCTAACGACTTCTCTAAAGAACAAATCCGCAATGTTTGAAGCATCATCGGTTTATGACAAGCTATAAAATGTGCCATCTTAGAGAATCTATCCACAACAACAAAAATAGAATCCCTCCCCTTCTTAGTCCTAGGCAACCCCAAAATAAAGTCCATAGAAATGTCAATCCAAGTTCTTTTTAAGAATAGCACGCGAAAGTGTTCCCAAAGTTCTGTTGAGAACTTCAGTTTGTCCATCCGTTTGAGGATGACAAGTAGTAGAAAACAACAATTTTGTGCCAAGTTTAGCCCATAAAGTCTTCCAAAAGTAACTCAAGAATTTAACATCGCGACCAGAAACAATAGTCCTAGGCATGCCATGCAACCTAACGACTTCTCTAAAGAACAAATCCGCAATGTTTGAAGCATCATCGGTTTTATGACAAGCTATAAAATGTGCCATCTTAGAGAATCTATCCACAACAACAAAAATAGAATCCCTCCCCTTCTTAGTCCTAGGCAACCCCAAAATAAAGTCCATAGAAATGTCAATCCAAGTTCTTTTTAAGAATAGCACGCAAAAGTGTTCCCAAAGTTCTGTTGAGAACTTCAGTTTGTCCATCCGTTTGAGGATGACAAGTAGTAGAAAACAACAATTTTGTGCCAAGTTTAGCCCATAAAGTCTTCCAAAAGTAACTCAAGAATTTAACATCGCGACCAGAAACAATAGTCCTAGGCATGCCATGCAACCTAACGACTTCTCTAAAGAACAAATCCGCAATGTTTGAAGCATCATCGGTTTTATGACAAGCTATAAAATGTGCCATCTTAGAGAATCTATCCACAACAACAAAAATAGAATCCCTCCCCTTCTTAGTCCTAGGCAACCCCAAAATAAAGTCCATAGAAATGTCAATCCAAGTTCTTTTTAAGAATAGCACGCGAAAGTGTTCCCAAAGTTCTGTTGAGAACTTCAGTTTGTCCATCCGTTTGAGGATGACAAGTAGTAGAAAACAACAATTTTGTGCCAAGTTTAGCCCATAAAGTCTTCCAAAAGTAACTCAAGAATTTAACATCGCGACCAGAAACAATAGTCCTAGGCATGCCATGCAACCTAACGACTTCTCTAAAGAACAAATCCGCAATGTTTGAAGCATCATCGGTTTTATGACAAGCTATAAAATGTGCCATCTTAGAGAATCTATCCACAACAACAAAAATAGAATCCCTACCCTTCTTAGTCCTAGGCAACCCCAAAATAAAGTCCATAGAAATGTCAATCCAAGTTCTTTTTAAGAATAGCACGCAAAAGTGTTCCCAAAGTTCTGTTGAGAACTTCAGTTTGTCCATCCGTTTGAGGATGACAAGTAGTAGAAAACAACAATTTTGTGCCAAGTTTAGCCCATAAAGTCTTCCAAAAGTAACTCAAGAATTTAACATCGCGACCAGAAACAATAGTCCTAGGCATGCCATGCAACCTAACGACTTCTCTAAAGAACAAATCCGCAATGTTTGAAGCATCATCGGTTTAATGACAAGCTATAAAATGTGCCATCTTAGAGAATCTATCCACAACAACAAAAATAGAATCCCTCCCCTTCTTAGTCCTAGGCAACCCCAAAATAAAGTCCATAGAAATGTCAATCCAAGTTCTTTTTAAGAATAGCACGCAAAAGTGTTCCCAAAGTTCTGTTGAGAACTTCAGTTTGTCCATCCGTTTGAGGATGACAAGTAGTAGAAAACAACAATTTTGTGCCAAGTTTAGCCCATAAAGTCTTCCAAAAGTAACTCAAGAATTTAACATCGCGACCAGAAAACAATAGTCCTAGGCATGCCATGCAACCTAACGACTTCTCTAAAGAACAAATCCGCAATGTTTGAAGCATCATCGGTTTATGACAAGCTATAAAATGTGCCATCTTAGAGAATCTATCCACAACAACAAAAATAGAATCCCTCCCCTTCTTAGTCCTAGGCAACCCCAAAATAAAGTCCATAGAAATGTCAATCCAAGTTCTTTTTAAGAATAGCACGCGAAAGTGTTCCCAAAGTTCTGTTGAGAACTTCAGTTTGTCCATCCGTTTGAGGATGACAAGTAGTAGAAAACAACAATTTTGTGCCAAGTTTAGCCCATAAAGTCTTCCAAAAGTAACTCAAGAATTTAACATCGCGACCAGAAACAATAGTCCTAGGCATGCCATGCAACCTAACGACTTCTCTAAAGAACAAATCCGCAATGTTTGAAGCATCATCGGTTTTATGACAAGCTATAAAATGTGCCATCTTAGAGAATCTATCCACAACAACAAAAATAGAATCCCTCCCCTTCTTAGTCCTAGGCAACCCCAAAATAAAGTCCATAGAAATGTCAATCCAAGTTCTTTTTAAGAATAGCACGCGAAAGTGTTCCCAAAGTTCTGTTGAGAACTTCAGTTTGTCCATCCGTTTGAGGATGACAAGTAGTAGAAAACAACAATTTTGTGCCAAGTTTAGCCCATAAAGTCTTCCAAAAGTAACTCAAGAATTTAACATCGCGACCAGAAACAATAGTCCTAGGCATGCCATGCAACCTAACGACTTCTCTAAAGAACAAATCCGCAATGTTTGAAGCATCATCGGTTTTATGACAAGCTATAAAATGTGCCATCTTAGAGAATCTATCCACAACAACAAAAATAGAATCCCTCCCCTTCTTAGTCCTAGGCAACCCCAAAATAAAGTCCATAGAAATGTCAATCCAAGTTCTTTTTAAGAATAGCACGCAAAAGTGTTCCCAAAGTTCTGTTGAGAACTTCAGTTTGTCCATCCGTTTGAGGATGACAAGTAGTAGAAAACAACAATTTTGTGCCAAGTTTAGCCCATAAAGTCTTCCAAAAGTAACTCAAGAATTTAACATCGCGACCAGAAACAATAGTCCTAGGCATGCCATGCAACCTAACGACTTCTCTAAAGAACAAATCCGCAATGTTTGAAGCATCATCGGTTTAATGACAAGCTATAAAATGTGCCATCTTAGAGAATCTATCCACAACAACAAAAATAGAATCCCTCCCCTTCTTAGTCCTAGGCAACCCCAAAATAAAGTCCATAGAAATGTCAATCCAAGTTCTTTTTAAGAATAGCACGCGAAAGTGTTCCCAAAGTTCTGTTGAGAACTTCAGTTTGTCCATCCGTTTGAGGATGACAAGTAGTAGAAAACAACAATTTTGTGCCAAGTTTAGCCCATAAAGTCTTCCAAAAGTAACTCAAGAATTTAACATCGCGACCAGAAACAATAGTCCTAGGCATGCCATGCAACCTAACGACTTCTCTAAAGAACAAATCCGCAATGTTTGAAGCATCATCGGTTTTATGACAAGCTATAAAATGTGCCATCTTAGAGAATCTATCCACAACAACAAAAATAGAATCCCTCCCCTTCTTAGTCCTAGGCAACCCCAAAATAAAGTCCATAGAAATGTC
>NC_133108.1:17450877-17532819 GCF_022965805.1 Primulina eburnea
CATCATATAAATCGGAGTATTTTTAAACTTTGCATAAAAACGTAAACATGGCGGTCCTCGGGTTTAGCCTCCCGCTCAGTCCAAGCCTGCCACTTGGTCACCACCTCCTGTCTCCTCATCAACATAAGCACCTGCATCGATCAAGTCTAGTGAGTCTAAAGACTCAACACGTATAAACTGGGAATAACGAGTATTACATAATAAAACCACATACAACTTCAAAATATAACATATATACTTGAAACTTAAACTTTGCATAATAAACTTGAACTCTTAATAAACTTAAACTTTCATAATAACTTTGAACTCTCATAAACTTCTTTGAACTTGAACATACATACTTTGGAACTTGAACTTGCATAATAACTTGAACTTTCATAAACTTGAGCTTTGCATAAACATTGAACATATATGCATACATAATATGACGTGCCATCACATAAAATTTTCTTTAAACATGCTTTCATACTTCAACATACTTAACTTCATCATTTTACGTAGAGGATGTTTCAAAGCAAGTGACCCATAACATAATAAATATCTGATCAGACAAACCACAGTACTGGGCTGACAGGGACGTATCCACTGCCACATACATGAGATCCCTGTTCATAATTTAACAGGCCAGTTGATCCACGTTCATAATTTAACGCTTCACAACCACGATCTAACCCGTTCATAATTTAACGGGCGGATTGGTCCCCGTTCATAATTTAACGCTTTCCAATCCTAACTTCAAACCCGTTCATAATTTAACGGGGTGGAGAGGTCCTCGGCCACGTTCACCGACTTCCAAACCCATTCACTTTTGGTCACAAGACATTTAGCATACCTCAAAAACTTCAAATATTTTCTTTGCACGTCATACATACTTACTTTGCATTGAGGGATTCGTTGGATGTCAATCGGGTCGTTGTTGCAACATACTAATATGAATACATAAACTTAACTTGTACAACTTAAACGTAAATGTCATGCTTAATCCCAAGCTAAATAGATTCTTAGAACATTCTATAATTTCCCATGACATAACCCTGTAAAACATCATATTAAACCATGGTATAAAACCTCAAATCAAACCTTAAATAATAAAAGAATATACCTAAAATCTGAAGGTACACGACCCCGTCCCTAAGTCTGTATCATGGTCCGTGTCCGTGCGCTTAAAAATTGTTGTGATGAAATAAGAAGGCACGGACCCCGTGCCTGCCTCCGTGTCTGGGTCCGTGTCCGCTCTGTTCGACGAATTATTTTATGAAATTTTTTCGACATATCTATTCTCCCAATTAACACATAATGCATCAAGATTCATTACTATGAGACCATTCTAGGACACCATAAAAATGAACTAAACTTTTATAATCACCCTACAATTCATACGACCCAAAATACTGTCATTTATATTAAAGTTTATTTCTTACGACTTCTTAATAATTCAAGCTCTTAACGACATGAATCAAAACCTCAAAAATACTCTAAACATCATTACTAACTTTCTTATATGCAGCAACGATCACCCGTCGATCTCCAACAAAGCCTGCAACATAAAAACTTCATGAACATATTAAAATTCATAACTTTCTTGAAACACGATTTGAGCAGTCATACTAAAAACTCCATAACTCACTCGTTTTTAATCCAAATAACTCGAATTTTATATCAAATCGAACGTATAAAAAAGATCTACGTTTTTGTTGTTAAAAGTTTTCTCAAAATCTTTACTGAAAAATCGCAGTATTTTTCAGAACAGCAAAAACGTTTCTAAAAAAATGCAGTTTGAGCAGTCCTACGAAAAACGCCATAACTCACTCAATTTTCATCAAAATATTTCGAATTTTATATCAAATCGAACGTATCGAAAAGATCTACGTTTTTGTAGTTGAAGGTTTTCTCAAAATATGTACCGCAAAATTGCAGTTTTCGAAAGAACATCAAAACATGAATTTTCGGATCTAATTTGAGCAGTCATACTAAAAACACCATAACTCACTCGTTTGTAATCCAAATAACTCGAATTTTATATCAAATTGAACGTATCGAAAAGATATACGTTTTTGTAGTTGAAAGTTTTCTCAAAATCAATACTGAAAAATCGCAGTATTTTACAGAACAGCAAAAACGTGAATTTGGTGATCCAAAATTGTTTCAAACTTGATCTAGACGTGATTGCTCAAACTTCTACGCATCGCACATATAATTTTCGCATAAATAACAACACAACACATAATATGACATGATCGATGCAGCAAGAACAGAATATACGTGCCTTTTGATATTTAAAATACCGTAACGACGATACCGAAGCGGAGATGATGCGGAAGACGATCCGGGACGAACGTGGCTCGATTTTTCTTGAAATAAACTCAAAGAAATGTGCTGGAAAATTGCAGAGGAAAGGAACGATGGCTCAAGGGAAAATTGGAGAGGAAAGAAATAATATAGAGATTGATGGAAGAGAGTTTAAAAAAAACTTCTCTTCCATTAGTCAAACATAATGATATACATATGTGGGTGTGTGTGTTAAACGTGTGTGAGTGTGGGAGAAAAGTTATGTTTTAATAATTGAATATATGTATGTGGTGTGTTGAATTAGATGTGTGCGTGAGTTGTGGTAGAAATTAGGAAATAAATTGCTTAATTGCATCATTAAGGTGCTAATAAAAATATTAACTCAATTATCAATTTAAATAAAATATTAACCCCCACTAAATCTTTAAATAAAATCCCTTAATTAAAATAAACACACATTAATTTTATAAAATTCTCTAATTTAAAATAAAATGCGCATTTGCTACACTTTAAGAGTTTTAAACTCTTAAAAGCACTAAATAAATAAATTAGATTTTTTTTTTAAAATGTTAAAAACTAATTAAATTATTTAAAACGTCAAATCTACTAAAAAATAAAATTCCACATTAAAATTTACTAAAAATCGTCCCGGTCTCCTTTCCTCGATCTCGCCTCGAATAATCGCCTGAAACATAAAACTCAAGAAACATGTTAACATACATTAAATAAACATAAATAATTAAAATAATAAATTTCATAAATTAAATGAAAGCATGCATTAAAATCCTTTAATAAAATACATTAGAAATTTAATAACTTGCACGCACGTGGTTCATATGGACTTAAAATTTTCGGGACTTCACAATCTATCCCCCTTAATTTGAATTTCGTCCCCGAAATTCGCTAATCCTCAATAATCCAAAAGTTTAGATTCTTAATTCTAGTATTCCAAAAGTCCACGCTACCGCTGCGCTACTCTGATAAATCAAGTTTTATATTGTCTTACGTCTCTTCAATCCTAATTAAATTTCCTACCAAAAACCTCGTTTGCGATTCACAACTTAAAACGACTTATAGAGACTTACTTTTACTTTACTATGATCTCGACTTCTAACTTTTCTCGCTGTTCCCAATATTAGAAATGAAGGTTCAAGCTTATCGTATTTTTACTTTTTCTTATACTATACTCGTAATGTTCATCGAACTAATACATTAGCATCAAAATTTTTCTGATCAATTTCTATCCACGGCAATACACTTAAAAGTTAAATCTTATCTTACCTCATAATAATATTGGCCTACAACTCTTGAATCGAGTCTTTCCTTACAATACCAAGCTTATGTAACTTAGTTATTTACAAGTACATCCCAAATATAAAATTGTTGTCAACCTTTAATTTCGAGTAAGGGATACGACAAGTATAAAAGCCTATAAGATTTTTAAACAAAATAAATTATGACATCTCATTATAATAATGAGATATGATATATATAATTATTTAAACATATCTAATATTATATACACAATATTTTTACTATAAAATTATACAAATACATACATATACCAACGGTCGTAAAACGGTAACAAACGGCTATATTTTTTTTTTCTCTCTATAAATACCATCTCACAAATTCATTCAATCACTCCAACTTTCTCTTCTTCTCTAAAACTTATTCTTCATCAAATTTTTTTCGAAGAAAAAGAAGATGGCTCTTGCAAAGTTATTTTCAATTATTTTAGTTATTATATTTACGATTCTTGTATTTATCGGAGAATATCCTTCTCATGTTTTTTCTTTATTTTTACGATTACTTGTAATTGTTGTTTATCCATTACTTTGTATTGCAATATTCATTAATTAATAAAATGCATCGTGATTTGTCGTACCACCATGGCAAACTTTTAGATTTCTTACTCAATAAAAATCTTAATATTCATTGATTGATAACTTATGTTGAACACCACTAATTCCCTTTTGTATTTATTTCACCCAAAAATTCCATTTGAACAAATATTCCATAAATTTGAAATTCAACCTTACGCAACCCAAATAATTTTGGATAATATAATTCCAACACACATATTCACTTATTCCCAAGTTTCTTAATAACTTACAAAAAAAATTTTCAAGACCAGATGTCTACTTAAATCTTTTCACACATCTATCGAGTAACCTAACCATCGATCATACTCAACTTTCTAGAAAATAAAATTCCAACAAAAGTATAGTCCTAGCTTGTTAAGATCATTGATAAAAACTTATAACACATCAATCTTAATTTCCCAAATTTTTTTTTTTTAACTCAATGTTTATTCTTATAACTTAGCTAATCAATCAACTTTACCTCAAATCATTATCACCCTAAACTTTTGATTTGCCGCAACATTAATTCATTATCGCTTAACTTTTCGAGCTCAATGTCGATTCATCCTACAATTCTCTTGATTACCATTTCTTATAATATTATACCCCAGATACTTCAAGGTTCTAATGATCCCTTCGAGCTTAAATCATCGAAGTTTTCTATCATTTAAATCATTCAATTCTCACTTATCGCTAATAGTTCTTCCAATTTCTTAAAATTGTAAAATAAATTCTCACTATTCTCGAAATTTTATCCAATTGTCCTAAAGTACAAAAATTTCACAATTTCCCATAAGTTGTTGACGTTCCAAATTTCCTCTTATAGATTTCTCGTAACATAAAATTCAACAATATTAAGCTTATTAAACCCAAAATCAATTCCATAACGTCGAAAAGCTACTGATCTTACTCAAGTGTTCCTCAAAAGTTCGAACTTAATCCTCAAAAATTTCGAAATCTTTCAATTTGGCCCTTAAAGTTCTCAAAATTTATATTTTTGGCCCTACAACTCTTTGAAATTTGCATCTTCATACCCATAAATTTTTCGACTTAACCCCATTAACCTTAAAATTCTTGAACTAAAAATCTAATCCCAAAATTTGGTAAATTCGAAAATAATCCCTTAGAATATTGCTTTGCACTTAGGTCTTTAAAATTCTCAATTCATGTAATTCAATCCTTAAATATATCTAGATAGAACATACACTTTAAATAAATTCTACGTCTTTATACTTCCAAAGATCGTCGTAGTCTTTGAATCATTAATCCTTACATGAAATCTTCAAAAATTAATTAAGCTAGCAACCACGAATCATTTGTAATTCTTAGAAAATATACAAGTCCCAAAAGTTTTCATAATTGTCAAGTTTAACTTATGACCCACGAGTATAACATCAGTACTACTAATCCAAAAATTAATATTGACAAATCATTTCTAACATTGACAAATCATTTCTAACTTTTCTCGACTCCCAAAAGCAAAATTATTACTCATGTCCAAGTCCACCACACCAGCATGCAAGAAAATTAAATAATTTTCCATTTCAAGTCGTAACATGCATAAAGATTTTAAAGATTCAATCTCGAATCACAACAACAGATAAATCTGCACTCTAAAAAGTATGTCATGTAAACATACAAGTGATAGTATTTAAAACATGCACATGCTGAAATCATAACTTCATGCTTACTACTTAAAAGACTTTAAAACTTTAAAACTTACAGACTTGAGGTGTGACTTCGTGAGCTTCTTGCGACTGGCAGTAGGCATAACCCTTTACAAGAAAACCGCTCTGATACCAACTGAAACGTACCGTACTTTTACTACAAAATTTGCGGAAAAATTAAATTTTTTCTTTAATATAAAATAATCTTCAATATTTGCCATAAAATACCACAACCAAATCCCCCATAGGAAAAGGTTGTCAAAAGAGTCGTTCATAAAATATTTGAAATTGAAACATCACCAATAAAATCTGCTAACAAAATACTTGCTCAAAACATCTCCCATCACATCATATAAATCGGAGTATTTTTAAACTTTGCATAAAAACGTAAACATGGCGGTTCTCGGGTTTAGCCTCCCGCTCAGTCCAAGCCTGCCACTTGGTCACCACCTCCTGTCTCCTCATCAACATAAGCACCTGCATCGATCAAGTCTAGTGAGTCTAAAGACTCAACACGTATAAACTGGGAATAACGAGTATTACATAATAAAACCACATACAACTTCAAAATATAACATATATACTTGAAACTTAAACTTTGCGTAATAAACTTGAACTCTTAATAAACTTAAACTTTCATAATAACTTTGAACTCTCATAAACTTCTTTGAACTTGAACATACATACTTTGGAACTTGAACTTGCATAATAACTTGAACTTTCATAAACTTGAGCTTTGCATAAACATTGAACATATATGCATACATAATATGACGTGCCATCACATAAAATTTTCTTTAAACATGCTTTCATACTTCAACATACTTAACTTCATCATTTTACGTAGAGGATGTTTCAAAGCAAGTGACCCATAACATAATAAATATCTGATCAGACAAACCACAGTACTGGGCTGACAGGGACGTATCCACTGCCACATACATGAGATCCCTGTTCATAATTTAACAGGCCAGTTGATCCACGTTCATAATTTAACGCTTCACAACCACGATCTAACCCGTTCATAATTTAACGGGCGGATTGGTCCCCGTTCATAATTTAACGCTTTCCAATCCTAACTTCAAACCCGTTCATAATTTAACGGGGTGGAGAGGTCCTCGGCCACGTTCACCGACTTCCAAACCCATTCACTTTTGGTCACAAGACATTTAGCATACCTCAAAAACTTCAAATATTTTCTTTGCACGTCATACATACTTACTTTGCATTGAGGGATTCGTTGGATGTCAATCGGGTCGTTGTTGCAACATACTAATATGAATACATAAACTTAACTTGTACAACTTAAACGTAAATGTCATGCTTAATCCCAAGCTAAATAGATTCTTAGAACATTCTATAATTTCCCATGACATAACCCTGTAAAACATCATATTAAACCATGGTATAAAACCTCAAATCAAACCTTAAATAATAAAAGAATATACCTAAAATCTGAAGGTACACGGACCCCGTCCCTAAGTCCGTATCATGGTCCGTGTCCGTGCGCTTAAAAATTGTTGTGATGAAATAAGAAGGCACGGACCCCGTGCCTGCCTCCGTGTCTGGGTCCGTGTCCGCTCTGTTCGACGAATTATTTTATGAAATTTTTTCGACATATCTATTCTCCCAATTAACACATAATGCATCAAGATTCATTACTATGAGACCATTCTAGGACACCATAAAAATGAACTAAACTTTTATAATCACCCTACAATTCATACGACCCAAAATACTGTCATTTATATGAAAGTTTATTTCTTACGACTTCTTAATAATTCAAGCTCTTAACGACATGAATCAAAACCTCAAAAATACTCTAAACATCATTACTAACTTTCTTATATGCAGCAACGATCACCCGTCGATCTCCAACAAAGCCTGCAACATAAAAACTTCAAGAACATATTAAAATTCATAACTTTCTTGAAACACGATTTGAGCAGTCATACTAAAAACTCCATAACTCACTCGTTTTTAATCCAAATAACTCGAATTTTATATCAAATCGAACGTATAAAAAAGATCTACGTTTTTGTTGTTAAAAGTTTTCTCAAAATCTTTACTGAAAAATCGCAGTATTTTTCAGAACAGCAAAAACGTTTCTAAAAAAATGCAGTTTGAGCAGTCCTACGAAAAACGCCATAACTCACTCAATTTTCATCCAAATATTTCGAATTTTATATCAAATCGAACGTATCGAAAAGATCTACGTTTTTGTAGTTGAAGGTTTTCTCAAAATATGTACCGCAAAATTGCAGTTTTCGAAAGAACATCAAAACATGAATTTTCGGATCTAATTTGAGCAGTCATACTAAAAACACCATAACTCACTCGTTTGTAATCCAAATAACTCGAATTTTATATCAAATTGAACGTATCGAAAAGATATACGTTTTTGTAGTTGAAAGTTTTCTCAAAATCAATACTGAAAAATCACAGTATTTTACAGAACAGCAAAAACGTGAATTTGGTGATCCAAAATTGTTTCAAACTTGATCTAGACGTGATTGCTCAAACTTCTACGCATCGCACATATAATTTTCGCATAAATAACAACACAACACATAATATGACATGATCGATGCAGCAAGAACAGAATATACGTGTCTTTTGATATTTAAAATACCGTAACGACGATACCGAAGCGGAGATGATGCGGAAGACGATCCGGGACGAACGTGGCTCGATTTTTCTTGAAATAAACTCAAAGAAATGTGCTGGAAAATTGCAGAGGAAAGGAACGATGGCTCAAGGGAAAATTGGAGAGGAAAGAAATAATATAGAGATTGATGGAAGAGAGTTTAAAGAAAACTTCTCTTCCATTAGTCAAACATAATGATATACATATGTGGGTGTGTGTGTTAAACGTGTGTGAGTGTGGGAGAAAAGTTATGTTTTAATAATTGAATATATGTATGTGGTGTGTTGAATTAGATGTGTGCGTGAGTTGTGGTAGAAATTAGGAAATAAATTGCTTAATTGCATCATTAAGGTGCTAATAAAAATATTAACTCAATTATCAATTTAAATAAAATATTAACCCCCACTAAATCTTTAAATAAAATCCCTTAATTAAAATAAACACACATTAATTTTATAAAATTCTCTAATTTAAAATAAAATGCGCATTTGCTACACTTTAAGAGTTTTAAACTCTTAAAAGCACTAAATAAATAAATTAGATTTTTTCTTTAAAATGTTAAAAACTAATTAAATTATTTAAAACGTCAAATCTACTAAAAAATAAAATTCCACATTAAAATTTACTAAAAATCGTCCCGGTCTCCTTTCCTCGATCTCGCCTCGAATAATCGCCTGAAACATAAAACTCAAGAAACATGTTAACATACATTAAATAAACATAAATAATTAAAATAATAAATTTCATAAATTAAATGAAAGCATGCATTAAAATCCTTTAATAAAATACATAAGAAATTTAATAACTTGCACGCACGTGGTTCATATGGACTTAAAATTTTCGGGACTTCACACTACAGTTCATCCCCCACTTATAAAAATTTCGTCCTCGAAATTAAGTCTTACCGAACAACTCCGGGTAGCGAATCCTCATATCTGCCTCTGACTCCCAAGTGGCCTCTCCCACTGATTGGTTTAGCCACCGGACTTTGACTAGCTTAGTCACCTTGTTTCGAAGTCTCCGCTCCTGTCTGTCTAGGATCTGAACGGGTCTTTCCTCATATGACAGGTCTGGAGCCAACTGCAACGGCTCATAACTCAGAACATGCGAAGGGTTAGCTAGATACTTCCTCAGCATAGAGACGTGGAATACATTGTCTACCCCGGCCAGATTCGGCGGAAGGGGAACACAATAAGCTAGTGTCCCAACTCTGTCAAGAATCTCCAAAGGTCCAATAAACCTCGGACTCAGCTTGCCTCTTTTCCCAAATCTCATAACTCCCTTCATGGGCGCTATCTTTACAAAAACGTGATCACCTACGGCAAATTTGAGGTCTATTCTCCTCTTATTGGCATAGCTCTTTTGGCGACTCTGGGCGGTCTTCATATTGTCTCGAATCTTGACCACCACATCTGCAGTCTGCTGAACTATCTCCGGACCAAGTTCTGCTCTTTCACAAACCTCATCCAAATGAACTGGTGATCTGCACTTCCTTCCGTACAACGCCTCGTAGGGGGACATATCTATTAGATGCATGGAAACTGTTGTTATAGGTATACTCCACTAGAGGTAAATTTGAATCCCAAGTCCCCTGGAAATCAATCATACAGGCCCGCGAAAAACTCTCCAAAATCTGAATCACTCGCTCAGACTGCCTATCTTTCTGCGGGTGAAAAGATGTACTGAAAAGCAATTTCGTCCCCATGGCTGCATGTAAGCTCTTTCAAAAGGACGATGTAAACCTTGGGTCCCTGTCAGACACAATAAAAACTGGGACTCCATGTAATCGAATTATCTCCTTCATATAGAGCTCTGCTTACTGCGTCACGGAGAAAGTCGTCTTCACTGAAATGTGCCGACTTCGTGAGTCGATACACTATAACCCAAATAGAATTGGATCCCCTGACTGACCTTTGCAAACCAACCACAAAGTCCATTGTAACATTCTCCCATTTCCACTCTGGGATGGGGAGTGTCTTAACCAATCCTGCTGGCCTCTGATGCTCTGTCTTCACCTGCTGACAAGTGAGGCATTCAGACACAAATCTGCAGATGTCTCTCTTCATTACATGCCACAAATACAAAATCTTTAGGTCCTTGTACATCTTGGTACGTCATGGGTGAATAGAATACGGAGATGCGTGTGCCTCTGTCAGAATATCCTCTCTGATCGAATCAACACTAGGCACCCACATTCTACCTATGTATCTCACAATATCATCTGATACTGTGTAGAGTACACTGCCCTTGGCTTCATCCTTCAGCCTCTATTTCTGTAACTGCTCATCTGAAGGCTGACCTGTACGAATGCGGTCTAACAAGGAAGATTGGACTGTCAGATTAGTTAGCCTAAGAGCTCTGCGCTTGAGATAAACTTCTAAATCAAACCTCTGAATCTCAAACTGAAGAGGTTTCTGCACTGACAACTGTGCTACAACTGCCACTTTCCTGCTCAAGGCGTCTGCGACAACATTAGCCTTTTCCGGATGGTAGCCAATCTCGCAGTCGTAGTCTTTCACCAACTCTAACGACCGTCTCTGTCTCATGTTCAGTTCCTTCTACATGAAGAAATACTTTAGACTCTTGTGATCGGTGAATATCTGACACTTCTCGCGATACAAGTAGTGTCTCCAAATCTTCAACGCAAAAACGACCGCGGCTGGCTCAAGATCATGAGTCGGGTAATTCTTCTCGTGCACTTTCAACTGTCTGGAGGCATAGGCTATAACCCGACCCTGCTGCATCAGAACTGCGCCTAACCCGAGCTTAGATGCATCGGTGTATAGCACAAATTCACCTTTCCCTGTTGGCATTGCTAACACTGGTGCTGAAATAAGAGCTTGCTTCAAAGTATCGAAGCACTTCTGACACTCTCCACTCCACACGAACTTAGCATTCTTCTTGGTCAGTGAAGTGAGTGGCACTACTATGTACAAAAACCCCTGAATGAACTTACGTTAATAACCGGCTAAACCCAGAAAACTGCGGATTTCTGATGCATTCTACGGCTCAACCCATTCCCTAACTGCAGCTATTTTGGCTGGATCCACCTCGATCCCACTACTAGATATTATGTGGCCCAAAAACGTCACATTCTCCAACCAAAACTCGCACTTACTAAACTTCGCAAATAACTTGCGACTCTGCAAGGTCTTGAAAAATGTCTTCAAGTGCTGACTGTGCTCCTCATGACCCTTCGCGTAAATAAGAATGTCGTCAATAAACACTATGACGAACTGATCAAGGTAGGGCTGAAATACTCGATTCATGAGGTCCATGAAAATTTCTGGAGCATTTTTCAGCCCAAACGGCATCACTAAGAACTCGTAATGCCCCTACCGGGTCCTGAAAGATGTCTTGTGGACATCTGCATCCTTCACCTTTAGCTGGTGATACCCTGATCGAACATATATTTTTTAGAACACCGTAGCTCCCTGCAATTGATCAAACAAGTCCTCGATCCTAGGAAGTGGGTATTTATTCTTGATCGTTACCTTGTTCAATTCTCAGTAATCGATGCACAACCTCATAATCCCATCCTTCTTTTTCACAAAAAGCACTGGTGCGCCTCACGGTGAGAAACTAGGGCAAATGAATTCTTTGTCTAGAAGCTCCTGAATCTGCTGTTTGAGCTCTAACATGTCAGCTGGAGCTAATCGGTACGGTGCCTTAGAGATTGGCACAGTGCATGGCATAAGATCGATTGCAAACTCCACCTCTCTCTCTGGTGGAAGACCCGTGACGTCGTCAGGAAAGACGTCTGGGAAGTCTCTGACTACTGGCACCTCTGATAGTGATGGAATGGGTACGTCAGGTGTTGAAATAACGCTAGCCAAGAAGGCCTGACACCTCGTAGAAATAAGTCTCCAAGCCTGCATGCAAGAAATCATGCGAGGGAAACTTCTCCATCTGGTTGGTTCAAACAGAAACTGCTCCATGCCCACCGGTCTAACCAGAAAGGATGTCTTCTGAAAAATCAATCAAGACTCTATTCCTCGTCAGCCAGTCCATTCCCAGAATGATATCAAACACTGGCATTG
This sequence comes from Primulina eburnea, assembly GCF_022965805.1. NCBI lineage: Eukaryota > Viridiplantae > Streptophyta > Magnoliopsida > Lamiales > Gesneriaceae > Primulina > Primulina eburnea. Next base: position 17,463,386 of record NC_133108.1, read on the forward strand.
GTAAGACGATCAAGACGGCATACACTAGGTGGCCGTGTAATTCCAGATCGATGTCCCTGACCACAATAGTAGCTGATAATTCTTCCTCGGATGGGACTGTCACGGAATAATTCACGTCGAGTCCAACAGTCTTGATTTCCAAGTGGCTAGCGAACGTTTCCGAAATAAATGAATGGGTGGCTTCTGAATCTATCAAGGCCTGAGTGGCTATTCTCTTAATGAAAATATTTCCTGAGAGACGTTAGCACAACACAACTTATATCCCAAAAATTCTAACATTATCCTCAAACATAGCAGAAAATTACAATCCCAAATCACTCAAAATATTACTAGCACCTTAATAATCCAAAATAAAATTCAAAGCATGCAAGGCAAAAAAATTTATACTGAGCTTAGGTAGAAAAGTTTACTTGTCAGTAAAGTCCTGTCTGGGTTCTCCTCCTGAGCATGCATGGCGAACACTCTGCCATGAGTTGGTTGTTTCCACTGTGTGCACTCTTTCAGCATGTGGTCAGTAGCTCCACATTTAAAACACTTGCTTGATCTATATAGGCACTGCCCCGGATGCTGGTGGTTGCACTTAGGGCATAACGGGAAAACAACTGGCCTCTGTGGCGCTCCTTGCTGCTGAATTGGACACTTGCCCTTTGGCGGTCCCTGAATGGCTTCTTCCCTGGCGGCCCCTGAAACGGCCTCTTAAACTGAGGTCGTTGTTGCTGATGCTGCGCCGGAGCCTGATAGGGCCTCTTGCCCTGCCTGTCTGCCTCAATATCTCTTCGATCCTGTTTTGCTGCCAAAGCTCTTGACACGGCAACCGTGTAGGTAGTAGGACCATCAACTCGGATGTCACGGCGTAAGACCGGCCGTAACCCATCCATAAAATGCCTCAACTTGCTCTGGGCGTCATTAGCTATCAGGGGGGACAAAGTGACATCCCCTCTCAAATTTCTTTTCAAATTCCGCCACACTGCTATCCCCCTGACGCAACATCATAAACTCCTTTATCAATCTGGATCGTACTTCCTCAGTGAAGTACTTGGAGTAGAACATCTCTTTGAAACCATTTCAAGGCAGCAATTGCAAGTTGACTGCCACAGACGCACTCTCCCACCATAGTCTGGCGTCCCCTGTCAGAAGGAACATGGCACACCTGACCCTATCTGCATCGGTCAGTTCCATAAACTCAAAGATTACCTCGATGGACTTAATCCATCCCTCAGCTATCATCGGGTCGGTGGTACCCGAAAACTCCTTTGGGTTCATCCTCATGAACCTCTCAGATACTGCCTCTGGCCTGGGCCTCGCCCCATCGTCCACTGCAGCCTGGTTCCCTGCAAACTGTGCGAAGAACTGCGTCATTCCTGCAAGCATTTGTGCCTGCATGTCTGGAGGTGGAGGCGGAGGAGCGTCTCTTCTCTCCTCTCGAGGCTCTCTATCCTCATCTCTTGCTTCACGGTCGACCACACGTCTAGGAGACATACTGTTCCAACATTTAATCATGAGAATGGTAGAAATCATTTTCTGATTAAACTCATCGAATCATGGTAAGAGCTTCTAGTAGCATCGCCCTAATATTCTCTAGGTATCACTAATAGTGCCTCCAAGATCCAATCATTTATGATTAATGTACAACACGGTGCTTTCATCTCATATATCCCAATCGAATCTGCAACCATTGGTTCATTGATGATGCATATTAGATTCGATAGCTATGTGATACAAACATGAAATATTCATACTGTCATCGCATGCACAACTAGAGAACTCTTTCTCCAATATACATCTCACACTCTTGCAAGAGATTTCATACTATAAGGTCCAAAATACGAAAACGTAATCGAAATGCATACAAATTCAGGGAAAATAGAAAATGACTAAGAAAATAGTTTTAATTGCATGAATTAAATACGTTGTGCATGGTTACATGATTAAAAAGTACTTTTCTACATTAAGGCATAAAAATTGAGTTTTTAAGGTTATTCGAAAAGCGATCGAGGAACGGAAAACGGAGACCAAATCAGGGGAAATATTTCTTTTAAATAAGTATTTTGTTTAATATATGGCCTAATTTAAATGAAATTTTCGAAAATGATGGATTTTGAGATGTTCTTACATGCCGAGTCGTATTTCAACCAGTGTTCTATTTTCGATTAAACTATAAACTTTTCGAGAACTCGGCTAATATTTTAACCAACTTTCCTAAACAAAATATTTTAAATATTTACTAATTGGCTTAATATGTCATGTCAATGGGCCTAAGCTTGCACACATGAATTATTTAACAAAATAAAAGCCTAAACCACACCCATAAACCCTACAACACACACACAACACACACAATAACTCTTGGCACCCATAACACACGCACACACGAGAATTATTCAAGGGGAGGTCACGGTTTTCGAAGGAAATCAAAGTACGGTTCTGTTCGTCGACGTAATTTGCATCTCAACTAGTTTTTCGTGCGTAGTACATGCAAAGGCAGGCCTAAATCTCCTTTTTCTCATCTATCACATCATATAACGTGTTTGAATGGCCTAAATCTCCTTTTTCTCATCTATCACATCATATTACGTGTTTGAATTGTGTTTGTATGAAAATATGTTTGCCTTGCAATTATTTTCGTTTTTATGCTATGGGATGTCTAGAACTCTTGATTTTGTGATTCCAAAACTCATGTATATGTTGCATAAAGGGGCTGAAATCCTAGGACAATAAAAAGAGATGAATTTATAAGGGTTTATGAGCTTAGGCAAGGCTGCACAAAGGATGAACGTAGGCGAGCCAAGCAAGAACGAAAAAAATTGCATGATGGTGCATTAGGGTCTCGGCTAGAAAATACCACAACGTGCGGCTGGACGTGATTAGGTGTGACCAAGGCTAGAAGGAACCATAGCGTCCGGCTTGACAACGGCTTGACCAAGGCTCGGGCTGGACGTGATTAGGTGTGAGGAAGAGTCCTAGCCACGCTAGGACTCGTGCACAACGGCTAGGGAGGAGTCCTTGCGTGATGGGGCTCTTCCCATGCAAGCCGGAGCAGCAGCAGTGCACGAGGGTTTCATTGTTTGGACAGGGGGTCCAAGATAGGTCCAAGGGTGGTCTAGTGAGGGTCATGAGGATCTGGGCTCGGGTGGTGGCTCGGGCGAGGAGTCCTAAGTGCAAGGATGAAGGAACTCGCGCGGCTCTTGTTCGGGCAGGAGGCTGCAACGTGGGTTATGGGCTGGTTCAAGGGGTCAGGGATTGTTACTAGGGCCCCGGGTCCCTAGGTAGTCTGGTTAGGGGTTGGATCGAGGTGGTTTGGGCATGGCTCGATGAAACCGCGAGATAGCTAGAAGGGTTAAGCTAGGGATCGAGTTTTGAGTTTAAATGGCTAAAGGGTCGAACCTGAAAGCGGACCGGTTACGGTGGCCGGAAGCGCAACGGAAGTCAAAAATTTAACATTTTCAAGCAAGAATTTCGGCCACCCCTTGTTTTGTGCAATATTTACAAAACAAACCATATATAGGATGTTTAAGACTTTTACCTATCAACCCCTTGAGGTTGATGTTTGGCTCCAACTAAAGTGTAAACACTTTAGCTCTTGATGGATGAAGATCTACAAGCTCCTCATTTCCTTCAAAAATCAAGCCCACCACTTGCAAGGTAAACCCCCTCAAATATTACACTAGAAATATTTGAGGATTTATCAAAAAGAGGTATTTTATTCTCCAACAATTGAAGAACAAAAGAGAGAAGAAAATTGAGAGAAAAATCAACTCAAGTTTCGACCAAGGGTATGGAATGAGAGTGGGGGAGAAATTTTCTTGGTTTTGTGAAAAGTTGTCTTGCATGCCATGCAATATTATATTCAAAAGTATTCTCTAACCTTTGATCTCCCAAGTATGCAAACCCTAGTGGGCTTGCAACCTTTTGCAAGGCCCATGGACTTTTAATTGTCTCAATCACTTTGAGCCCAATTAGACTTTACTTGATTTTACTCAAGCCCACTAGTTAAATAATTATTTCCAATTGGGCTCTACAAGGCCCAATGTTATTTAATTAATCCAACACTTGAATTAATTTAATTATTTGGACTCTACTAGGACTCTACTTTACTTTAGTTGGAGCCAAACATCAACCTCAAGGGGTTGATAGGTAAAAGTCTTAAACATCCTATGTATGGTTTGTTTTGTAAATATTGCACAAAACAAGGGGTGGCCGAAATTCTTGCTTGAAAATGTTAAATTTTTGACTTCCGTTGCGCTTCCGGCCACCGTAACCGGTCCGCTTTCAAGTGGTATCCGAGCTAAGGTTACGGTTTTTGTGTAATATTTACGTAATATTATGTTGAGATCGATTTCTAACCGCTTGAGAAATATTTTTGCAAGGAAAACACAAGGGCCGAAAATTTCAAACAACAACAAAAAAAAAAAATTATTTTTTCGGGCAGCCCCGAGAATTTCGGGCAGCATGGGCAGCCCGAGGGGCTGCCCGAAATGCTACAGTTTTTAAATAAAAATTTTTTTTTGTTGTTGCCGGAATCCGGCGACGGAGCTCCGGCGACGGCGATGACGACTAGGGTTTCCAAAAGTGTTTTGGACAATCTTAGTGTCATGGGCCTTGAGTTGTTGGGCCATTAGATGGTCAACATATTTTGTGAAATTTAAATGGGCCAAAGTATTTTTGGTGGAAAATGAGTTTTGGGCCCTTAAGTTTAAATTTACAATTGTTGCATATATTTTCTCATAAAATAAATAATTGAAGTTGGACTTTAATTATTTATAGTAAATTGTGATTTACAAGAAATTCGATTATAAATAAATTAATTTGAAAGTAGACAAAGGGGTTTGTATACTTTGTTAATTTAATTTATAATTGTGGCGGTTAGTGATTGGATCAAGATATATAATATTGGATCAATTAATTATTGTGATAATTAATTGATGGTGTATGATATGTGATATTATGCATGAAGGATGATCAAAAGCCCAAGCCCAATTTGCTAGGTGTATGCTAGGATATTTGTGTTGTATGATTGTAATAATTATCAATTTAAAGTGGGCTTGGTTTATGGCCCGTTCCCACCCCCATGAGATGTATCCCTATGTGCCATGGATATTTAATTGTAAATATTAGAATAGTGGAAGATCAAGATTGGAAGATGGTGGCCTTGGTGATTATGAAGATCGAAGACATGAAATATTGGATGCTAATGTAATAATTTAGTTGCATTTGCATCCCGTGCATTTACCCTAGGATTGGACCTAGGCCCGTGTTTAGCTCACACGGGCCATTAGTACTTGGGGCGATTGATCATCCTTGTATTGTTTTCTATTTATAATATATGCATGATATGTTATAAATAATGAGTATGTGCATTATTATTATTATAATAACAAAGTTGCATGAATCCGGCAAACATTCATGGCGAGCTTTTAAAATAAAATTAATGATGAGACATTTCAAAATTAAAAACCCTCATTTTGAATAAGATTCAAAATTAATATCAAGTCCGAAAAAGGGAATTATAAATTTGTTTATAATTTCCTTGTCTTCCATCGACAATGGGTGCATGATGAACGCTACCCGTACTCAGGGCTCGGCTCATATTATTGGGGGGGCCCTGGGTACCGGAAAGCTGTGACATCCATTGACATAGTGATGTGAACTACGTGGAACTCCCATGATTTCGGCTCATATTATTGAGGGAACTCATGGCGACGGTCCATTAAGGTTCAATATCGATGGGTTAGGCTTGACACGTAAAGATGAACGACGTCATATTATTGGGTCCTAATCAAACGTGAGACAAAAGTATACGTAGAGGGTTGCATGGCGATGCAATTGGAAACTACCCTTTAGGAATCGTGATTGGCTGATATTATTCGGGATCACAATTCGCTAATTGGACCTTACGTACCTTCTGAGGAAAGTGTTTCCCGTTTTCACTAGAGGGTAGTGAAAATGTCAAAACAGTGGGAGCGATAATTTATAAAGTAAAAGTCCAAACTTTATATCTTATTAAATATTTTAAAATAGTCATTAACGTTTATCTGTTTTACTTTTCAGTACAAATCTTTGACAATGTCATCAATTCGCAACTCGTTTTCCGTTATTCTCGAAAAACACGTTCTAACCGGACCTAACTATATCACTTGGCTAAGAAATCTAAAGATTGTCTTGAACTCGGAGAAAATTGCATACACACTGACTGAGTCGCCCCCTGCTAAGGCTCCGACTAGCTGCACTCCTGAGGAATTGCAGACCTACAAGGATTGGTGCGACCATGACTTGAAGGCGAGGTGTTATATGCAGGCTTCGATGAACGATGATCTGCAGAGGCGATTCGAGGATGCTAAGAATGCTGCTGACATTCATATGCACCTCAAGGAGCTCTTTGGTGAGCAGACTCGGCCTCTAAGGCATGCCACTGTCAAGGAGCTCATCACTTTACGCATGCGAGATGGGGCTTCGGTCCATGAGCATGGCCTAAATTTGATTGGGCTCGTGGATAAACTCGTTGGCATGGATTTGATCTTGCCTTCGGAGTTGACCACCGACGTGCTGCTGTTGTCACTGTCGAGCTCGTTCGATCCTTTTGTGGTGAATTTCAATATGAACAAGCTTGAGCCAAGCCTTGAAGAGTTGGTGAACATGCTTGTGACCTTTGAGTCCACAATCAAAAAGGAGAAGCCGGTTCTTTATGTGGGCTCTTCATCTGGCACGAAGACCGGTCCACCTGGGAAGGGAAAGAAGCGTTCTTTCCAGCGCCCCAAGAAGAGCGTTCCCTTGAAGAGGCAGACTCCGAGTCCCGTAGTGGCAGCCACACCAGTGAAGGCTGAGAAGACAGTTGACATCTGTCATCACTGCAAGAAGCCTGGACATTGGAGGCGAAACTGCAGGGAATATCTTGCCCAGAAGGGTTCTGGCAAAGGTATGTTCTACATTGAAGTAAATATCTCCATTAACTCTACTTCTTGGGTATTAGATACCGGCTGTGGCTCACATATCTGTAATGATTTGCAGGTGATGGAAAGAAGTAGGAAGCTCAAGGAAGGTGAGACCTTCTTGAGGATGGGCAATGGGACAATAGTTGCTGCCAAAGCTGTTGGAGATGTTTGTTTAATTTTGAGCAATGATTTTAAGTTGTGTTTGAGAAATGTTTTGTTCGTACCAGACTTGATCAAAAACATTATTTCCATTCCTATGCTTGATATTGATGGATTTTCTTGTTTATTTGGCAAAGGTGTTTGCAATATTTACAAGAATGAATGTTTAGTTGGTACCGGAGAACTAGAAAACAATCTCTACACCTTAAAATTGAAAGATATTCCACTTAACAATGTCCAAGCAATAACAACAACAAATAAGCGCAAACAAGATACTCTTAATTCGACACAATTATGGCATGCTCGATTAGGACATATTTCCTTAAGAAGGATGAACAAATTAGTGGGAGTTGGCATGTTTGATATGTCTGATATTAACGCTCTCACGACTTGTGAATCCTGTCTGAAAGGAAAGATGACCAAGATTCCCTTTAAGGGCCATGTGGAGCGAGCCAAAGGGTTATTGGATTTGATCCATACCGATGTGTGCGGTCCGCTTAGCATCACCACTAAGCACGGACATGCCTACTTCATCACCTTTACCGATGACTTTTCGAGGTATGGGTATGTGTATTTGATGAAATACAAGTCTGAAGCCTTTGAAAGGTTCAAAGAATTCAGAAGTGAAGTAGAGAAGCAATTGGGACCAAGCATCAAGACACTTCGATCGGATCGAGGTGGTGAGTACTTGAGTGCCGAGTTCCAAGAGTATCTTAGGGAGAATGGGATTCTCTCGCAGTGGACTCCGCCCGCTACACCGCAGTTGAATGGTGTTTCGGAGCGTCGTAACCGGACTTTGATGGACATGGTTCGGTCTATGATGGGGTTCACGGAGTTGCCACCATCCTTTTGGGGATATGCGCTTGAGACAGCGGCACTGTTGTTGAACAATGTCCATACAAAGGCAGTTGACAAGACTCCATATGAGATATGGATGGGTAAGCCTCCCAAGTATTCTTATTTTATAATATGGGGGTGTCCTGCTTATGTGAAGCAGACAGTGGGAGATAAATTGGATAGTCGATCCATTTTATGCTACTTTGTGGGATATCCAAGGAATTCAGTTGGATATTACTTCTATCATCCCCAAGAAACAAAGGTGTTTGTTTCTAGGAACGCAACCTTTCTGGAAAAGGAATTTCTATTGGATAGAAAAGGCGAGATGATAGAACTCGAAGAGGTTCGAGAGACACCCACAGTTGTAGAACCCACACCCGAGAAGCCAAGAGAGGAGATACAAGCTCCTAGAAGAACCGAGAGAGTCTCGAGACCACCTATGAGGTATGGTCTGCTTCTTGAAGAGGGCCATGATGAGCCTAACCTTGGATGTGATCCAAGGACCTTCAAGGAAGCGTTATCTGATGCAGATTCATCCAAATGGCTTGAAGCAATGGAATCTGAGATGAATTCCATGCATTCGAACCAAGTGTGGAATCTCGTGGATCCACCTGAGGGAATTGTTCCCATAGGGTTTAAATGGATTTACAAGAGGAAACTTGGGGCGGATGGGAAGGTATTGACCTTCAAGGCGCGATTGGTAGCAAAAGGGTATACTCAAAGGCAAGGTGTTGACTATGAGGAAACCTTTTCTCCAGTTGCAATGTTCAAGTCCATTAGGATTTTGCTAGCCATAGCTGCATGGTATGACTATGAGATATGGCAGATGGATGTCAAGACTGCCTTCCTTAATGGGGATATTAAGGAAGAGATTTACATGTCTCAACCTGAAGGGTTTACATGTATCGGAAGTGAGCATATGGTATGCAAACTTCAAAGATCTATTTATGGTCTTAAGCAGGCATCTAGGAGTTGGAACCTCAGATTCGATAGTACAATCAAAGAGTTTGGTTTTACTAAGAATCCTGAGGAACCCTGTGTGTATAAGAAGGTCAATGGGAGTGCTGTGACATTCCTTGTTCTTTATGTTGATGACATTCTACTCATTGGGAATGATGTAGGAATGTTGCAATCAACTAAGATATGGTTAGCAAGTAAGTTCTCGATGCAGGACTTGGGTGAAGCATCTTTTGTATTGGGAATACAGATATATAGAGATAGATCAAAAAGATTGCTTGGTCTCACCCAGTCCACATACATTGATACCATCGTGAAGCGGTTCTCGATGGATGAGTCCAAGAGAGGACATCTACCAATGTGTCATGGCGTGTCCCTATCCAAGTCTATGTCTCCCAAGACTGATGCAGAGTTAGCGACGATGACACGAATTCCGTATGCTTCGGCTATTGGTAGTATCATGTATGGAATGATATCTACACGTCCTGACGTGGCATTTGCACTAAGTGTAGGTAGATATCAATCCAACCCTGGTCTTCCACACTGGAAAGCTGTGAAAGACATCCTCAAGTATTTGAGAAGGACCAATAAATTGTTCTTGGTCTATGGGGGTGGAGAACTGAAATTGGAAGGCTATACCGACTCTAGCTTCCAAAGCGATGTTGATGACTCGAAGTCAACCTCCGGATTCATATTCATGCTCAATGGTGGTGCTGTCTCTTGGAAGAGTTCCAAGCAAGACAGTACTGCGGATTCCACCACTGAGGCAGAATATATTGCTGCATCGGCTGCAGCAAAGGAGGCTGTTTGGATTAGGAATTTCGTCCAAGAGTTGGGCGTCATTCCAAATGGAGTTGCTCTTATCCCGGTGATGTGCGACAACACGGGAGCCATAGCTCAGGCGAAGGAGCCAAGGTCTCATCAGAAGTCCAAACACGTATTGAGAAAGTACCACATCCTCAGAGAGATCGTGGAAAGAGGAGATGTCACGATTGACAAAGTCGGCTCCGCAGATAATGTTGCTGATCCACTAACTAAGCCTTTACCACGACCATCATTCGAGAAGCATCGCGAATCAATGGGTCTGAAGTATATGGGTAGTTGGCTCTAGTGCAAGTGGGAGATTGTTAGAGTAGGTGCACGTCGAGCCAAGTGTTGGCCGACTGTTCACGATGAAACTCTTTGTATAAACGATCTTTATTTTAATAATATTTGAATTTATTAATTTGGCGCATCTTTATCTTTATACCCATGCTAGTTGCGTAGATAAAGTCCTTGAATATACATATAGTAGAAAGAATATGAGATGCTCATATGATGAGTATCATGAAACTCATATTTGGAATACTGTATATTCTAAACGGTTCCTAGTCGATTCAGCCGCCACTAAGAAGGATAAAGGCCGCTCGAGTTAGAGACTAGTATCTGCGATGTGAGTACCATGTTTCATTGGTAGGGGACATTGTGATGTCCGAGCATGCAGATAGGTGCTCCTTGTAAAGTGCACTGAACAACCCTCTATAAAGGACTTTCCAAGTGGTTCTCACTTATCGAGTGGAAAAGTCCTAGTTTATGGTTGTACACCATTAGTCCTTATGACCCGGGACAACATTGAGACTCTATGTGCTAGCGTTTCACTTTGACTTGTTTACCGACTCTTGTGGGGTCATCAGGTGGCAAGGTTGGGTGTTACGGCGAAACATATAGGAGTCGATGCATTGTAGCCGAGGATTCACCGCTTACCTACGGGTATGGATATCCTATGTGTTTTTCATGTATGTGTGGGTTGAAATCTCTGATCAGAGTATGGTGGTAATTATGAAAGGGGTTTCATAGATTACACCATCGATGCAACCACAACATGACACATAGTATCGATTCATTGACAACTCTCGATAAACCAGTAGTTGTCGAATCGGTCGGGATATATGAGTTGAAGGGACCGTACTGTATGCTAACCATAATTGAATGGTTCTTGCAGGCACTATCATGTGATACCTAGGGAATCACGTAAGCGATGCTGCTAGGCGTTTAACGTGATTGGTTGGGTACTATCAGACTTGAGTTCTGACGTTCTTATTATCAAGGAGTTGATAAGTAAGAATGGAGCAATTAGGGTATGCTCGAATAAGGACATGTTTAGTCCGAATCACATGGAGATGTGAACCCACGGCTAGTTGTATCAATGAACCATTGAGGGCCACACAAGTACTAGCTTTGTAAATCCCGATGAGAAGTAAAATAGTTCAATGTGTTGTGTTTATAAGCGTAAAGAAAAATAGAAGTATGACTTCTATGAGAGAAATATAAATTTTAATTTATGGAAGTGTTCCTAGATTAAAATTTGGCCAAGTGAATAATGTATTTGAAAATTGTGATTTTCATAAACATTATTATGGACTAAATTAAATTAATTCAAGTGTTGAATTAATTAAACACTAGTGGGGCTTGTAGAGTCCAAATAATTAAATTAATTCAAGTGTTGGATTAATTAAATAACATTGGGTCTTGTAGAGCCCAATTGGAAATAATTATTTAACTAGTGGGCTTGAGTAAAATCAAGTAAAGTCTAATTGGGCTCAAAGTGATTGAGACAATTAAAAGTCCATGGGCCTTGCAAAAGGTTGCAAGCCCACTAGGGTTTGCATGCTTGGGAGATCAAAGGTTGAGGGACTTGATGGTTGACCTCGCTGGACTGAAGATGCACACAACCCGAGGACCAGTGCTAGTTTTCCGCATTTAAATTAAGTTTATGATTTAAGTTTACATTAAAGATATTACGACTTTTATGATTCTTTTGAGAGGTTTTGAGAGAATGTTAGAGTTAGTTTATTTTGAAAGTTTTCTAAGTTTAGGTTTGGTAAACAATTGATGATTTTATGTTTTGAATTATTTTCATTTGAATTTTCAAATATAGTTGGTTTTTATATTTTAAAAATGGTGCAATGATAATTTAAAAATACATGTGTATATATATATCTGAATTTAAAAAAATTATCTGAATATGGGATACACTGATCGTGTTAAGTGTGCCGCCTATATGCTTAGAGATGATGTTTCCCTTTGGTGGGAATGGGCGGAACATAGGATTGATTTGGCTACACTTACTTGGGTTCGATTCAAGGAAGTATTCTATGAGAAATACTTCACTGCCGATGTCCGTGGATGCTTGAAGAGAGAGTTATTGAGTCTCCGTTAGGGGGACACGACTGTGGCTGAGTTTGTGAGGAATTTTGATAGGGGTTGTTAATTTGTGCCCCTCATTGCTAGGGATGATGCTGAGAAACTTAGGCACTTTCTGGATGGTCTACGACTTACTATACACTGTGATGTGATGATGATGCGACCGACGGACTATGCAGCTGTCACTGCCTATGCATTCCAAGCTGAGCAAGCCTTGAAAGATATTGATTATGAGATGTAGCGGAAGAGACAGCAGCACCAACATAATTCCCAGCCGAAAAAGAAGCCATTTATGGGGCTTCCTAGAGTTCAAGGGCAGCAAAAGCCCCAAGGACAAGTGAAAAAGCCAGGACCACCAAAACCACCAAAACCTGGAGCACCGAAAGCTGTAGAGAGACCACCGTGCAAAGAGTGCAATATCCCACATTTTGGCAAGTGCATGTGGGGGACATAAAAATGCTTTATATGCAAAGAAGAAGGACATAAAGCTGCGGATTGCCCGAAGAATAAAGCACCAACTGTGGGGAGAGGTTATGTTATGCTAGCTGAGGAAGCCGAGAAGGAGCCAGACACGACCCTAATCACCTGTAACCTAGTTATTTAATGTTTTTATATTTCTTTTATTGCATGAAATATTAAATGGGTTATGAGAATTGAATTGGGGTGATAAAGAACCCAGAAGCAAATAGGTTGTATGCTCTACTATAGTTGGACTTAAAAGATGATTTTGGAAAATATATAAATCGAGCAACAATTATTAGGTCTAATTATGACAAGGAGGTAAATTAAATCCAAATGAGAAGTTTAAGGCTTGAAATTGCTGAAAGTCAAAGTTATGTGGTAGGATGCAAATTTTCGAAAATAAAGGGACCAAATTGCAATTTTTGAAAACATACGGACTATAATGTAAATTTTCAAAAATATAGTGACCAAAATTGCAATTTCAAAATTTAAGGTGCAAAAAACGCAATATCTGAAAATTTTGGGGGCTAAAATGAAATTTTCGAAACTTCTAGAGTGAAAATGAAAATTTCGAAATTTTGAAGGGTTATAATGCAATTTTTTTTCAAGGTCCAAGCGTGTTATTTTTGAAAATTTGGTAAAAGAATGATAGAAATTCCTTAAGCTTCAACATGAATAGATTTAAATGCGTTTTTATAGCATGAAGGATATTTATTCTACGAGTAGCTACCTACGCATTGATGGATTCTGGAACTACACAATCGTTCATATGCGAGACATTCGCCAAGCGACTAAATATTATACCCGAGGATATGAGATTGGCTTCAAAGTTTCTATACCTTCCGGTGATCAAATGGTCACTACGAGCATTGTGAAGAATCTGGAGTTTCGTTTGCAAAAAGATGTTGTTCGAGCAGATCTCATCATACTCTCTATGCTTGAATTCGACATCATACTTGGCATGGATTGGCTATCTTTGAATGGAGCTTCGATAGATTTTCGGCAGAGGTTAGTGTCTATTCGACCGCCTAGTGGGAAATCTTTTGTCATTGAGGCAGCAAGGAACAAGCAAATGCCGCAAATATCTCTTGTATGTGTGCGAGGAAGCTTATGAGTTGAGGATGCCATGCTTTTCTAGCATGTGTTACTACATCACATGCCCCTATCAGTCAAAAGCCAAAGAATGTTGAGATCGTCAGAGACTTTCCTGGCATCTTTTCTGAGGAAGTTTCTGGCATTCCACCGGATGGTGAGGTGGAATTTTCTATTGAATTGATTTCGGGCACTGTACCAATTTATAAAGCACCCTATCGTCTAGCACCTGTCGAAATCAACGAGTTAAAAGATCAAATTCAAGAATTGCTGTACAAAGGTTTTATCCGCCCTAGTTGTTCTCCATGGGGCACACAAGTACTGTTTGTAAAGAAAAATGATGGAAGTATGCGCCTTTGCATCGACTATAGAGAGTTGAATAGGGTCATTGTCAAGAATAAGTATCATCTATCTAGAATTGAATACTTATTTGATGCATTGCAAGGAGCATCAACATTCTGGAAGATAGATCTCCGTTCGGGATATCATTAGTTGAAAGTGAAATAGTATGATGTTCATAAGATAACATTTAGAATTCGTTATGGGCATTATAGGTTTATGGTCATGCCATTTGGGTTGACCAATGTGCCAGAGATCTTCATGGATCTCTGATTTATTCGAAGAGTAAAGAGGAGCATAGTAGGCACTTGAGGACAGCACTGCAAGATAGGAAATTATACGCAAAGTTCAGCAAGTGCGAGTTTTGGCTCGAGAGAGTGGCGTTCTTAGGCCACAACATTTCTAGAGATGGATTTGAGGTTGATCCGAGTAAAGTTGAGGCAGTGAGAGAATGGCTCGTACCTAAGAGCATAACCGAGAACCGTAATTTGTTGGGACTAGCTGGCTATTATTGAAAGTTTATTCAAGGATTCTCATTTATTGCGGTACCCATAACCACCTTGACAAAAAAGAGTGCAAAGTTTATATGGGGATCCGAGTGCTAAGAAAGTTTTGACAAGTTGAAGCAAGCTTTGATTTCAGCGCCAGTGTTATCGATGGCATCGGAGCAAGGAGAGTATGTTCTTTATGCAGATGCTTCGAAACTTGGTTTGGGTGTAGTACTGATGCAAAATTACCGAGTCATAGCATATGCGTCGAGACAGTTTAAGGTTTATGAGAAAAATTACCCCACACATGATCTTGAGCTCGCCGCAGTTGTATTTGCACTGAAGATTTGGAGACATTACTTATGTAAAGGCCTCTGATTTCGTGTTTTAAAATTTGCGGAAAAATTAAAAATTTTCTTTTTAAATAATTAAAAGGTCTCATTCATAAGATAAACTGATAAATAAAGTTTAATATTCGAAATTTCAGCGGAAGAATTTAATGTTTGCAAAGTAACAATTTAAAATAATTCATCAACAGGTAAAAACTGAGTTCAGAAAATAATAAATGCTGAAAATGAGGTCCTCGGGTTCCACTACTGCCGACCCAAGCTAGCTCATTGGTCCCCGTCCTCGGTCCCGACATCATCAATACCTACAACAATCAAGTCTAGTGAGTCTAAAGACTCAGCATGCATATATCATGCATAACGAGTAAGTGTATAATAAAGTCGTATGCAAATTGAAAATATCATGTCGTGAGGCATAGCGTAAAATATCGTGTCATGCTTAATTATAATACGTGCATAACTGAACAGAAAATCATAAGTGAACTGTTTGCTCGATAGAGCCCTGTAATAAAATAACATGTCAAAATTTTCTGTTGAGATTATGTTCTACGCAAGTGGCCCCATGGAGTGAACTGAACTGCACCAGTAAGTGACCACCGGGTGATGTAATAATCGTCTGATCAGACTAATGCCACAGTATAATGGGTGGAACTGAACTGAACTGAACCGGTAAGTGACCACCGGGTGAAGTAATAATCCCATGATAGTGAAGTGGCCACAAGCAATATCGCATAAATCTCAAAAAAATGAATATTTTATATTTTTATGCACGTAATATAATTAAATGGCATAAGTAAATATCCTGCATTATTTTACCACATGGGTTGGATTGTTCCTAGGCTCGCTACGACCTAAATTTAACATGAAAAATATGCAAATGATTTTCATGACCAAACTTTGTAATTGAATCCAAAAACGAGCCAATTACGCCCAATAACTTAGTATTTAATCATGACTTCTTACCAACCCGAACCAACATTGAACCATCCTTTAGTCATGATTAAAATACGCCTAAAATGATGAAATAATGCTCCTAATTTTCAGTGTTAGAAATTTAGTGAATGGAGGTCAAAAACATGAAACGCTCTTTTGAGAGTCATTTTGGCACATTGCACCATAAATTCTTGTACGACCTCTAAACTGATCCGAATCACAAACGGCCAAAAACATGACCTTCGTAACTTGATGAGGTACTGTACAGTCCAATTCCATAGGCTAAAAGCCAACCAGGTACCCGAAATTCACCTCTGAACTGCAGCACACTTGCTGTCAAAAATTACAGCAGCGGCGCTTTGGTTT
Source organism: Primulina eburnea (assembly GCF_022965805.1). Classification (NCBI taxonomy): domain Eukaryota; kingdom Viridiplantae; phylum Streptophyta; class Magnoliopsida; order Lamiales; family Gesneriaceae; genus Primulina; species Primulina eburnea. The sequence goes on from NC_133108.1 coordinate 17,479,478, forward strand.
CCTTGCGTCGTTTGCAAGGCTAATGGCCATTGGGGCTCAAACCACCGACCAGAGCCTCTTACCAATGTCCTAAGGAATGATTTAAACCATGGCTAAGGGCCCTAGGCCAGCTACAATTCGAACCACTCCAGAAACGAACCACACGTTCCACTTCAGCCCAAATTCTGCGCGTGGGGCGTTGCAATCGTTCTTGCTGTCACGGACCGTTCCAGTGGCCATTTGATTGATTATGAATGATCTAGACATATAGGGGCATGGTATGAACTAAGGCTAAGGGCCAGAGGACAAACAAGATCCACACCACTCCACAAAACCGAAACATCACATGCAGTAAGGGGAAGGGGCCGAGGGGCTGTTCTTGTGTTTTGATTTAAAAACCGATTCTATCGTGGAACAAGCCTCAAAAGGGCGACTTGGTCATGTCTTATACATGTCGAGGAGGTGTTCTAACCATGGCTATAGGCCCCGAGGGCAGCCAAAATCAGAAACCTCCTCTTTGGACAGCAAACTCAAAAATCGAACACCATATGACACTTAAGGGGAAGTTGCTGTCATTTCTGGATTTCGGCTTGCATGGGGCTTGAACCAATGGACAAACGTGGTCCTAACATGTCATAGTACATGTCTAGATGCAGCCTTGGGAGCCTAGGATCGAGCCAAAACCTGAAACAACCAAAATCAGCCAAACCGTGAGGTAGCAAGGGAAGTGAAAAGAAAATCTGTGCAGAATTTTTTGTAATATGTCTGTCCAATTTTTGGTTTTCATGATTCATGCTCACATAATTGTTTATAAAAATATAAATACAACTTGATTGAAGAGCAAGGGATTGTATATGCATCCTGGATATTTTGTTTTTGAAAGAAAAACAAACGAGTGACGATGCGGCACGGAGGAGACGGAGTGCTTTGCTTTCTTGTTTTCTTTCTAGTTTTCTCACGAATTTTCCTCTTGTTTTCTCACTCAATTCTCACGGTTTTTCTCTCTATTTTTCCTCTGAAATTTTAGAAAATGAGGTAGGGAGAATGGCTAGGGAAAATAGGGAAGATGTCAAGATAAAGGAAATGAAAATATTCTTTCTATCTTCTATTTTGAGAGATAAGGAAAATAGAATGATATCAAAAGCTTTTAGGGATAAATGAGGTGCATTTGGTCGAATTTGAGGCTAGGTACAAGGGGAAAATATCTTAATTAATTATTTGTTAGTGATTTAAAAGGTCGGGAAGATATCTATCTAGAAAAATTTAAGGAAAGATAATTAAAGAATAAATTGTCCAACTAATAAAATCTTATAAAATAAAAAGGATGACCGATTTTTATAAATAAAGTAGGGTAGGGAAATTGTTTAATTATTATTTAAATGATGATTTAAAGTGATGGAATTATTTATCGAGAAAAGGATTAGGGAAATATATCAATGAAAATGAGTTGGCAAATTTAATTCAAATCCTAAACAAGGTGGCCGAAAATCTTAAGTAAAATAAGGGGAAAATATTTCTTAAATATTTTATTTTAAATCTCTAGTGTTTTATCTACCCGTTAAATATTTTAGAGAATTAAGAAATTAATTATTGAACTTTATTTATTACTTATCTCAAATTATTTAAATAAATTCCTAAACTGTCTTTTACACTAATTTAACTTATTATTTATCTTAAATAAATTTTTGGAATGTTTTCTAAATTTTAAATTTATCTCTTTACTCCAACTCCAGTCCGACCTCACTTAATTAACTGAAAAGCTAACAATTAAACTACTACATAAAATAATTAAATTTAAAGAAAAGAAATTAAATACTCATGAAATAAAAATCATTTTAAATTTAAATACTAGAAATTATGCATGGCTTATACGTAGTCTAATTTACGGGTTCTACAACTTATATAGGGAGAAATGCAAGATTTTCACTGACCATAAAAGTTTGAAGTAATTATTCACCCAAAAGGAGTTGAATCTGAGGCAACGAAGATGGCTATAATTGGTAAAAGACTACGCCTACGCCATTAGCTACCATCCGGTAAAAGCTAATATAGTAGCGAACGCATTGAGTAGGAAGACAACAGTTATTACTCAATTATCACTTCAGAGACCTCTGCAGTTTGAGATACAACAATTTGAGCTTATGGTATATGCTAGGGGCGAGGCTCTTAATCTTGCCACCATGACAGTACAGTCGAATTTGAGAGATAAAATTCGTGAAGGAAAGTCTACTGATGAGAAATTGCAAAAGTGGAGATTGAAAGATGAAGCTAAGGGCCGGAAGCTATATTCTGAGGTGGATGGTATAGTTTGATATCGAGATCGACTTTGGGTTCCTAGTGATGATTCCTTCAGGGAAGTCGTTATGAAGGAAGCTCATGATACTCCTTATTCCATTCATCCTGGAAGCACGAAATGTACAAGGATCTTCAATTATTGTATTGGTGGTCGAGCATGAAGCGAGATATCTTGTGATTTGTATCCGGATATTTGACATGTCAGCAATATAAAGCCGAGCATCAGAGGCCAATGGGAAAACATAAGTCACTTCCTATTCCCGAGTGTAATGGGAAAATATTGCCATGGATTTTGTTGTGGGATTGCCGAGGCCGGACTATCAAGGGATACTATGCCATTTGGGTGATAGTTGATCGTCTTACGAAATCAGCGCATTTTATACCTATCAAGACGACATTCACCATGAAACAATATGCAGAGCTGTATATTTGAGAGATATTTTGTCTGTATGGGATTCCAGTATATATTGTTTATGATAAAAATCCGAGATTTACATAATCTTTCTAGAAGAGTATGCATGCAGCAATGAGGACTAAATTATTATTCAGTATAACGTTCCATCATCAAATTGATGGTCAGTCTGAAAGAGTGATTCAAAATTTGGAGGATCTACTTCGAGCTTGTGTGATTGATTTTCAAGGATGTTGAGAACCGAAGTTGCCTCTAGTGGAGTTTACCTATAATAATAGCTATCAATCAGCAATAGGAATGGCTCCTTAGGAAGCACTATAGGGGAGGAAGTGTAGATCACCCATACATTAGAATGAGGTTGGTGAAAGAAGAGAGTTTTGCTTGGACTTGATCAAGAAAACAGCGCAACTAGTAGTCAAAATCCGAGATAGGATGAAGACTGCACAAGGCCAAAAAATGAGCTATGTCGACAAGCGTCGAAGAGAGTTGGAGTTTCAGTGGGTGACCACATTTTTGTGAAAGTAGTCATCCTGAAGGGTGTTATGAGATTTGGTAAAAATGGCAAGCTCATTTCGAGGTTCATAAAACCGTTTGAGATTTTGGAGAGGATTGGAACATTAGCCTATAGAGTGGCGTTGCCACCGATGCTAGCCGGAGTACATAATGTGTTCTACATCTCGATGCTGCGAAAGTACATACGAACCCTTCACATGTACTAAACTATGAGCCCCTACAGTTGAATCCCAATATGTCATACGAGGAAAGACCTATACAAATCCTAGAAAGACAAGAAAGAAGACTACGAAACAAGGTTATCCCAATGATCAAAGTCAAGTAAGTGGCTAAATCACTCAGAGATAAAAGTTACTTGGGAAAATGAAAGAGACATGAAGAGTCTCTACCCGGAATTATTCAGTAAGTTTTAATTTCGAGGAAGAAATCTCATTTAAGGGAGGGAGGAATTGCAAAGTCCAAAATGCGAAAACGTAATCCAACTGCATACAAATTTAGGGAATGGAATATGACTAAGTAAATAGTTTTAATTGCATGAACTAAATACAATGTGCATGGTTACCTGTTTAAAAAGTACTTTTCTACATGAATGCATAAAAATTGTGTTTTTAAGGTTATTCGAAAAGCGATCAAGGAAAGAAGATCGGAGACAAAATAAGGGAAAATATTTCTATTAAATAATTATTTTGTTTAGTATATGGCCTAATTTACATGAAAGTTTTGAAAATGAGAGATTTTGAGGTGTTCTTACACGCTGAGTCATAATTCAACCAGTGTTTGATTTTCGACTAAAATATAAACTTTTCGAGAACTCGGCTAATATTTTTACAATCTTTCCTTAAAAAAATATTTTAAATATTTACTATGGGCCTAATTGGCCTAGTATGTCATGCGAATGGGCCTAAGCTTGCACACATGAATTATTTATCAAAATAAAAGCCTAAACCCTACCCATAAACCCTACAACACATGCCCAACACACACAAGAACTCTTTGCAGCCATAACACACGCACACACGAGAATTATTCAAGGGAAGGCCACGGCTTTCAAAGGAAATCAAAGTAAGGTTCCGTTCGTTGAGTTTCTTCGCATCTCAACTGGTTTTTCGTGCGTAATATTCGCAAAGGCAAGCCTAAATCTTCTTTTTCTCATCTATCACATGTTTGCATGAAAATATGTTTTCCTTGCAATTATTTTCATTTTTATGCAATGGCATGTATAGAACTCGTGATTTTTTGATTCCAAAACTCATGTATATGCTGCATAAAGGGCTGCCATCCAAGGACAATAAAAAGAGATGAATTTCTAAGGGTTTAAGAGCTTAGGCGAGGCTGCACAAAGGCTGAACATGGGTGAGCCAAGCAAGAATGAAAAAATCACATGATGGTGCATTAGGGTCTCGGCTAGAAGGAACCATAGCATGCGGCTCGACCAGGGCTTGACCAAGGCTCGGGCTAGACGTGGTTAGGTGTGAGGAAGAGTCCTAGCGTGCACAGCTGAAACGTACCGTACTTTTTACTACTTAAAATTTGCGGAAAAATGAAAATTTTCTTGATTATAAAATAGCTCTCAATTTCGATTTAAAATAAAATGTACGTCTCCAAAAGTGGTTGCAAAATAGATCTAAAAATAAAGTTCACCAAAAACATCTGATTAAAATCTCATAACCAGTAACATAAATCAGAGTATTTTGATCATTTCAAAAAGCTTAAAACATGTCGGTCCTCAGGTTTAGCCTTCCGCTCAGTCCAAGCTAGCTCCTTGGCCCCACCCCTAGTCTCTTCCAAGTCATCCTCACCTACATCGATCAAGTCTAGTGAGTCTAAAGATTCAACACGTATAAATTGGAAGTAACGAGTAATACGTAATAAAACCACATGCAACTTTAAAATAGAGCGTATATACATGAACTTGAACTTACATACGTACATACATAGTCGTGCCATAAACATAAAACTTTTCTTAAACGTGCTTGCGTACTTGTACATACATGAACATACAAAAAATTCATTATTTTGCGTAGAGGCATGTTTCAAAGCAAGTGACCCATACATAAATGCGCCTGATCAGACTTAACCACAGTACTGGGCTGACAGGAAAGATCCACTGCCAAATACATGAGATCCCCGTTCATGCTTTAAAAGGTGGATTGGTCCCTGTTCATGCTTTAACTCTTTCCAATCCTGATCTAAACCCGTTCATGATTTAACGAGGTGGATTGGTCCCTGGTCATGCTTTACCGCTTCCCAATCCCATACATAATTGGTCACAAGACATTTAGCATACTTCAAAAACTTGAAAGTATTTTCTTTACAAGTCAAACATACTTACTTTGTGTTGAGGGATTCGTTGGATCTCGCTTGGGGCCGCTGCTGCTACATACTAACAAGAGTTCAAACACTTAATTTCCATACTTAGACATAATAATCATGCTCACCACCCAAAATGACAATTTCTTATGACGTTCTAAATCGCTCGGGACTTGACCTCCTTTAATCATTGAACTAAACCATGACTTCAACTCCAGAAACAAATCCTAAAAATAATGTGTGAACATTTCCCAAAACATAGAAGACGCGAGCCTAAAATAGTGTTTTTTTTAAAAAGTCGTGGACGAGCGCCTAGGTGCTGGAAAGTGCTGCGCTGCGGTGCTGTCTAGCGCCGCGACACTAGCACTCCCGCAGGCCAAGCGCTACGGCGCCACAAGGCAGAGCCGTGGTGCCTGGCTTGCGCAAAACGGGTGCTGCGGCGGTAATCCGGCGCACAACCAACCCAAAATACTCATTTTGTGCCATTTTAAAAGTCATGCTCAAATGACTCGAACCAATGCAAAGAGACTCATCTTAGGACGCTATGACAAGGATTCAACTCAAACAAATGTCCCCAAAACAACGACGTACAACAATTACACAACAATATCCATATACATGAATTTTGAAACCAAAATACTTTCTACGACTTCAAATGTAACCAAGTGCCTATCGACCTGAGACGAAGCACCAAACATCAACCCCACATCATACTCACCATGCTTAAACGTAGCAGCAGTCACCCAACGTCTCCAACGAAGCCTGCAACAAATAAATCTCAAGAACACATCAATAACATAATTTTCAAAAATATGCAATTTGAGAAGTCCCACGAAAAACACCATAACCCACTCAATTTTTATCAAAATATTTCGAATTTTATATCAAATCGAAGGTATCCAAAAGATCTACGTTTCATATGTTGAAAATTTTCCCAAAATCTCGACCGAGAAATCAAAGTAATTCAAAATACAGTGAAAAACGAAATTTCAGATCCAAAAACATTCAAAAATCGATTCGACAAGTTTCTGCTCAAAGTTCCACATAACATACACATGTTTTCAAACATAATCAACACCAAAAAACATAATATAACGAGATTGATGCAGAAACAACAGATTATACATGCCTTTTGATGATTAAAATACCGAAGCTACGATACCGAAGCGGGGAAAGATGCGAGGTTGAACCGGGACGAACGTGGCGCGATTTTCCTTGATGGAAACTCACGAAAACTTGCTGTAAAAATTTATAGGAGGGGGCGACTGCTTCACTCACCAAGGACCCTAAGTTTCTCTCAAAAATAATTTTTGAAATCTGAAAATAAAATTGTGTGGTGTGTTTAACGTGTATTTGTATGTGTGAGTGTGTGTGTTTAGTGGTTAATTAGGGGAATTAAATGGCTAAATTAATAATTTAAAAATGATAAATAAAAGTTAATCCACCCTAACTTCTACGAATCCCCTAATTAAAAATAACATTCACAATTACTAAACTATAAAAGTTTTAAAATCATAAAGTCCCTAAATAAATAATTTAGGATAAAAAAATGTTAAAACTAAATAAATTATTTAAAATGTCCCATTCTCAAGATAAAATAAATTACACCGTTTTAAAAATTACCAAAAATATCCACGGTCTCTTCTCCTCGATCTCGTATCGAATAATCGCTTGAAACATGAAACTCAAGAAAACATTTTAACGTGCATCACATAAACATTAAAATAATACAATTTAAATAAATCATTACCATTAAAATCATTTTAAATTTAAATAAAAGATTTAACAATTAAATGAATGCGTGGGATTTATGTGTACTGATTTTGGGCTCTACAACAACGGCTAGGGAGGAGTCCTTGCATGATATGGCTCTTTCCATGCAAGTCGAGAGCAGCAGCTGTGCACAAGGTTGTCATAGCTTGGCCAGGGGGCCCAGGCTAGGTCTAAGGGTGTTCTAGCTAGGGTCTCAAGGGTCTGGGTTCGGGTGGTGGCTCGGGCGAGGAGTCTTAGTGCGTTAGGAGTTCTAGGCGCAAGGACGAAGGAACTCGTGCGGCTCTTGTTCGAGCAGGAGGCTTCAGCGTGGACTAGGAGCTGGTTCAAGGGGTCAGGGCTGGTCACTAGGGTCCCTAGGTGGTATGGTCATGGTTTGGCTCGAGGTGGTTTGGGCATGGCTCGATAAAACCGCGAGATGGCTCGAAGGGTTAAGCTAGGGTTCGGTTTTTGAGTTTAAATGGCTAATGGGTCGAACCATGGTCCACGAGAGTCGATTCATCGTTCACAAGGGTAATTTAGGTATAATTTATGATTAAATTATTAAAATTTGAATTAATTCGAGAATTAAACTCTCTAAGAATTAATAATTATGAAATTAAATCAAAAGCCTCGAATTTAAGCTAAATAAAAATTTGAGAAATTTAATTTAAACTTAAAAAATTATTTGGGATGTTCTAGAGTCAATGAAAGTAAAAAAAAAGTCAAAGTCAAGAAATTCTAAGTCTAGTGGTAAAATGGTTATTTTACACCTAAAATTTAGTAGACGTCCTGGCAGTGCCCTGAATGCTGTAAATAATGGTAATATATTTATTTTAAATGTTTATGAAATTTTATTATGAATGCTTATTTTAAATGTTTATGAAATTATATGATGATACGTTAATGTCAAAAGACATATTGCATGCTTGGTTTAAAAGAAAAATGATTTATATATGCTTAAATTTATAAGTGATGAAAACATGAAAAGTTGAAGGAGGTGAAGTGATTGTGACTAATACAATGACACGATGATATGACTGGAGATATCGTGAGGGAAAAAGCCCCAGAGGGAGCCTGTTTACGGGAGAAGGACAAGAGGGAGCCCGACGATCGTATTTTCATCGACATGATATGATGATATGTATGGTCAAAGCTCAGTTGATGGGTAAGAGTGTCTCTGATGTCCCCGCCGCCCGGTTCTATGGTTACACGTAGATGGATCCATCGACCCTCAGCTGTTTCAAAAGTTACAATTAACGATCTGAATTCAATGAAAGGAAAAATATATACGTATATGATGAAGAAGGAAATGGATATGATGAAAGGAAAAATGTATAAGTTTATGCATGATCATGAAAATTTATTTTATGTAAAAGTATTTTCACTGTTGTATGTGATTTTATATGTATTACTTGCTATAAACTCACTAGGTGTGATCCATACAGGTGAGCATGATATTGATGTTGTTGAGAGACTTGATGGTTGATCTTGCTGGACTGAAGGTGCACCCAACCCAAGTACCACCGCTAGTTTTCCTCATTTAAACTAAGTTTGTGATTTAAGTTTACGTTAAAGATTTTACGAATTTTATGATGCTTTTGCGAGGTTTTTGAGAGGATGTTAGAGTTATGTTTGCCAAGTTTAGGTTTGGTAACGATTGACGATTTTATGTTCTGAATTATTTTCCTCTGAATTTTCAAATATAGTTGGTTGTTTTATTTTTAAAATGATGCAAAGTTAAATTAAAAATACATGTATATATATGTATATATTTCGGCCGATGTAAAAGAAGGAAAAATTTTTTAGTACTTTTTAAAGAGAAATGAGTAGTGGACGTTTCACATACGCCATTATTTCGTTAGATCACATAGGACATCCACACCGTAGATGAGCGTTGAATTCTTGACTACAATGCACTAGCTCCTACACATGTCTCAATTTCACCAAACCTCGCCACCTTATGACTCTCGCGGGGGCGGTAAACGAGTCAAAGCGTCATCCTAGTATGTAGAGCCTCAATGTATTCTCGGGTTGTAAGGACTAATCATGTACAATCACAACCACATACTTTTCATCTCGATGAATGATAACTACTTGAAAAGTTCGAGGGAGGGTTGTTCGGTACAATCATCGAATGATTACCCATTTACATGATTTGTAACGTATCGTATTTCGAAATACTTGAAATTTGCGGAAAAATTAAAAATTTTCTTAAATAAAAAGTGAACCTTCAAAATCCTGATAATGTAAACCGTTCATTCCACAACAAATGAAACAAAAGATCTCAAAGTAAGGTTTACCAAAATATTTGCTAAAAATATCATAACCGATAACAAGAAATCAGAGTATTTTTAAACATTTCATAAAACTAAAAAGTGGGCGGTCCTCGGGTCTAGCCTCCTGTTCAGTCAAAGCCTGCTCCTTGGTCCCCACCCCTTGTCTCCTCGAAATCATCCTCACCTGCATCGATCAAGTCTAGTGAGTCTAAAGACTCAACAGTATAAACTGAAAGTAGCGAATAATACGTAATAAAACCACATGAAACTTTAAAATAGAGCATACATACTTGAAACTTGAATTTGCACTAAACTTGAACATACATACATAACATAGACGTGCCATAACGTGAAAACTTTTCATAAACATGCTTGTATACTTGTACATACATAACTTCATCATTTTGCGTAGAAGCATGTTTCAAAGCAAGTGACCCATGACATAAATCGCTTGATCAGACTAAACCACAATACTGGGCTGACAGGGAATAATCCACTGCCACATACATGAGATCCCCATTCATACTTTAACGGGCGGATTTCTCCCCGTTCATGCTTTAACGCTTTCCAATCCTGATCTAAACCCGTTCATGATTTAATGGCGTGGATTGGTCCCCGGTCATGCTTTACCGCTTTCAAATCCCATACATAATTGGTCACAAGACATTTAGCATATCTCAAAAACTTAAAATATTTACTTTGCACGTCGTACATACTTACTTGGCGTTGAGGGATTCGTTGGATCTCGCTTAGGGTTGTTGCTGCAACATACTAACAAGAATTTCAACACTTAACTTGCATATCTTAGACGTAGGTAATCGTCCTCACCACCAAAGTAAATAAGAGCTTATGACATTCTAAATCACTCGGGACTCGACCTTATTTAATCATCGCACTAACCATTATCTTGCACCCCAACACAAACCTGAAATGAAGTCTACAAATTCTTCCCAAAACATGAAGTACACGGACTCCGTGCCTAGGTCCAGCTCTGGGTCCGTGTAGGTACTGTAAAAGATGTGTACAGAAAAGGGAAGGCACGGAGCCCATGACTAGGTTCGTGTAGGGGTGCGTGTAGATACTGTAAAAGAACACCGAAAATAAGTGAGGACACGGACCCCGTGCCTGGGTCCGGGTCCGTGTACCCTCGGTGAAATCAAACCAACGAAAATTCAGTACATGTGATGCTTAACACTCAAACATGATTGTACGGACTATGAACCGACACCTCGAGATCCATCCTAGGTTGCTACTACATTGACACCACCTGTACAAACACCTCGAAACGACGATATCCAACCTACGACACAACACAACTCTAAACATGGAATTTGACACTAAATGGTTTCCTACGACTTCTAATGAATTCAAGTGCTTATCGACACTAACCGGCATACCAAATACCAACCCAACATCATACTAAGCATACCTATATGCATCGAAGATCACCCGTCAATTCCCAATGAAGCCTGCAACAATAAAACTTCAAGAACGCATCAATATCATAATTTCCAGAAAACGCAGTTTGAGCAGCCCCACGAAAAACGTCATAACTCCCTCAATTTTTATCCAAATATTTCTAGTTTTCTGTTAAATCGAAGATATCAAAAAGTTCTACATTTTATACGTTGAAAGTTTTTCAGAAAAGTGACCGAAAAATCGTAGTATTTAAAAGAACAGTAAAAATGAGTTTTGAGATCTAAAAACTCCTTCAAAACACATCTAATAAATTTTTTGCTCAAACTACTACATAACATATACATGTTTTCACACAAAATACATTAAATTAATACTATGACAAGATCGACGTAGGAAGAACAGAATATACGTGCCTTTGATGACTAGAAATACAGATATGACGATACCGACCCGAGAAGGATGCGAGAGACAATCCGGGACGAACATTGCATTGAATTCCTTGAAGAAAACTAACGAAAATGTGCTAGAAAAGAAGGGGAGGGGCGGCTGCTCTCTTGGTGGAAGAACCGTAGGTTTTTCTCTCATCTCAAAATAATATAAATCTGAAACGTGATTGTGTGTGTGTGTTTTTACATGAGTGTGTGTGTGTAATTAGGTGTGTGCGTGAGTTGAGCAATATAATTAGGGAAGGAAATTGCTTAATTATTAATTAAAAGTTAATTAAAATACTAACCTTCTTCTACCACAAATAAAATCTCTTAAAAAAAGAAATGCACAAAATCTCAACTTTAAAAGTTTTACATTTCTAAAATTACTTAAATAAATAATTTAGGTTTTAAAATGCTAAAACTTATAAATTATTTAAAATGCCCCAACCTTAACTTAAAATAAAATATCACGCTTAAAATTTCCAAAATCGTCACCGGTCTCTTTTCCTCGATCCCGCACCGAGTAATCGCCTGAAACATGAAACTCGAGGAAACATTTTAACGTGCATCACATAAACATACATAATTTAAAATAACGCAATTTAAATAGGTCATGCACCACTAAAAAATCATTTTAAATTTAAATAAATGAATTAACAATTTATATAATGCATGGGTGTTACGTGTATTGGTTTTGGGCTCTACAGTTCCTCCCCCACTTATATAAATTTGGTCCTCAAAAATAAATCTTACCAAACTGTTCTGCGTAGCGGTTCCTCATATCTGTCTCGGTATCCCAGGTGGCTTCTTCCACTGATTGGTTCAACCACTGAACCTTGACCAACTTGGTCACCCTGTTCCGAAGTATACGCTCCTGTCTGTCTAGGATTTAGACATGTCTTTCCTCATACGACAGATCTGGAGCAAGCTGCAACGGCTCATAGCTCAAAACATGCGAAGGATTCGCTAAGTACTTCCTCAGCATCGAGACGTGGAACACATTGTGTACCCCTGCCAAATTATGCGGTAAGGCTACACGATAAGCTAGCGTCCCAACTCTGTCAAGAATCTCGAACGATCCAATAAACCTCGGATTCAGCTTGCCTCTTTTCCCAAATCTCATAACAACCTTCATGTGTGCTATCTTTATAAAAACGTGATCACCTATGGCAAACTCGAGATCTCTCCTTCTCTTATCAGCATAAATTTTCTGACGACTCTGGGCAGTCTTCATCCTGTCTCGGATCTTGACCACCATACCTTCAGTCTGCTGAACTATCTCTGGACCAAGTTCTGCTCTCTCACCAACCTCATCCTAGTGAATCGGCGATCTGAACTTCCTCCCATACAATGCCTCGTAGGGAGCCATACCAATGGATGATTGAAAACTGTTGTTGTAGGTAAACTCCACTAGAGGTAGCTTAGATTCCAAAGTCCCATGGAAATCGATCATACATGCTCGCAATAAATCCTCCAGAATCTGAATCACTTGCTCAAACTGGCCATATGTCTGCGGGTGAAAAGCTGTACTGAATAGCAACTTTGTCCCCATTGTTGTATGTAAGCTCTTCCAAAAGGACGATGTAAACCTCGGGTCCCTGTCGGACACAATAGTAATTGGAATCCCATGCAATCGAACTATCTCCCTGATATAGAGCTCCGCATACTGCGTCATGGAGAAAGTCGTCTTCACTGGCAGGAAGTGTGCCGACTTGGTAAATCGATCCACTATAACCCAAATGACATTGAATCCTCTGATTGACTTGGTAAACCAACAACGAAGTCCATAGAGATATTCTCCCATTTCTACTCTGGTATAGGGAGTGGCTTAAGCCTTCCTGCTAGCCTCTAATGTTCCGCTTTCACTTGCTGACAAGTGAGACATTCTGATACGTATCGGCGGATGTCTCTCTTCATACCTGGCCACCAATACAGGATTTACAAATCTTTGTACATTTTGGTCCCTCCTGAGTGAATGGAATACGGAGATGCATGTGCCTCTGTCAGAATATCCTCTCTGATTGAATCATCACTAGGCACCAACATTCTACCTCTGTATCTCGCAATACCATCTGACACTGTGTAGAGTACACATCCCTTGGCTTCATCCTTCAACCTCCATTTTTGCAACTGCTCGTCTGAAGGCTGGCCCGCATGAATACGGTCTAGCAAAGAAGATTGGACTATCAGATTAGACAGACTGGGAGCCCTGCCCTTACGATAAATCTCTAGACCAAATTTCTGAATCTTAGTCTGAAGAGGTCTCTGTACTGACAACTGTGCTACAACTGCGAATTTTCCGCTCAAGGAGTCTGCGACGACATTAGCTTTTCCCGGATGGTAGCTAATATCGTAATCTTAGTCTTTCACCAATTCTAACCACCATTTCTGTCTCATATTCAGCTCTTTCTGCGTGAAGAAATACTTGAGACTCTTGTGGTCAGTAAATATCTGGCATTTCTCGCCGTACAAGTAGTGTCTCCAAATCTTCAATGCAAGGACAACGGCGGCTAATTCTAAATCATGAGTCGGATAGTTCTTCTCATGCACCTTCAACTGTCTGGAAGCATAAGCTATCACTCGACCATGTTGCATCAACACTGCGCCTAACCCGAGCTTAGATGCATCGGTGTATAGCACAAAATCTCCTTGTCCTGATGACATGGCTAACACTGGCACAAAAATAAGAGCTTGCTTTAAAGTGTCGAAGCTCTTCTGACATTCATCACTCCACACGAATTTTGCATTCTTCTTGGTCAGTGAAGTGAGCGGCACCGCTATCGACGAAAACTCCTGAATAAACTTACGGTAGTATCCTGCTAAGCCCAGAAAACTACGGATCTCTGAAACATTCTTCGACTCAACCCATTCCTTAACTTCCGCTACATTAGCTGGATCCACCACTATACCGCTGCTGGATATTATATGACCCCAAAAGGCTACCTTCTCCAACCAGAATTCACACTTACTGAACTTCGCAAATAACTTGCGACTCTGCAAGATCTGCAAAACTGTCTTCAAATGCTGGTTGTGCTCCTCATGGCTCTTCGAGTAAATAAGAATATCGTCAATGAATACTATGACGAATTGATCAAGGTAAGGCTGAAATACTCAGTTCATGAGATCCATGAAAATCGCTGGAGCATTCGTCAGTCCGAATGGCATCACTAAGAACTCGTAATGCCCATTCTTGGTCCTGAAGGCTATGTTGTGCACATCTGCATCTTTCACCTTCATTTGGTGATACCCTGATCGAAGATCTATCTTAGAGAACACTATTGCTCCCTGCCACTGATCAAACAGTCTTCGATTCTAGGAAGTGAGTATTTATTCTTGATCGTTACCTTGTTCAACTCTCGATAATCGATGCACAACCCCATGCTCCCGTCTTTCTTCTTTACGAAGAGCACTGGTGCGCACCATGGTGAGAAACTATCGTGGATGAATTCGTTGTCTATAAGCTCCTGAATCTGCTGTTTGAGCTCTAACATCTCATTTGGAGCTAGCCTGTACGGTGCCTTGGAGATTGACACTGTGTCTGGCATGAGATCAATCGCAAACTCCACCTATCTCTCTGGTGGAAGACCTGTGACGTCATCAGGAAAGACGTCTGGGAAGACTCTGACTACTGGCACATCTGATACTGACGGAGTGGGTACGTTAGGTGTGGAAATAATGCTGGCCAAGTAGGCCTGACAACCCTTGTGCATAAGTCTCCGCGCCTGCATGCAAAGTGATCATGCGCGGGAAACTTCTCCACCTAGCTGGCTCGAAGAGAAATTGTTCTATGCCAAACGGCCTAACCAATACTGACCTTTTCTGAAAATCAATCAGAACTCCGTTCTTCGTCACCCAGTCCATACCCAAGATAATATCGAATGCCGGCATTGGCAACACAATCAAATCTGCATATACTAGGTGGCCCTGCAGCTCGAGATCGATGTCTCTGACCACGCTAGTAGCTGATATTTCTTCCCCTGATGGGACGATCACTAAATAGCTCACGTTGAGTCCAATATACTTGACGTCCAGGTGACTAGTGAATGTCTCTGAAATGAACGAGTGGGTGGCTCCTGAGTCTATCAGGGCCTTCGTGGCTAATCTCTTGATGAAAATATTTCCTGAGAGACGTTAGCACCACACAACTTATATCCCAAAGTTCTAATAGTAGTCTTATGCAAGAAAAGACACCAAAAATTCCATCCAGCATCCTAATAATCCTAATTCAAATAAACATGCAAGGCGAAAATTTAATACTGGTGTCTGGGTTTGCATCCTATGCATGCATGGCGAACACTCTGCCCTGAGTTGGCTGCCTCTACTACGGACACTCCTTTAACGTGTGGTCACTGGCTCCGCATTTGAAACACTTGGCTGACCCATACAAACACTATCCCGGGTGCTGGCGATTGCACTTCAGGCACACTGGGTACTCTCCCGGTCTCTGAGGAGCTTTCTGCTGTGGAACATGGCCCTTGCCTTTCGGTGATCCCTGATAGGTTTTCTTCCCTGGCTGCCCCTGGAACGGCCTCTTAAACTGAGATCGCTGCTGCTGCTGCTGCTGTGGTTGCCTGATAGGGTCTCTTGCCATGAATATCAACCTCGATATCTCTCTAGTCCTGCTCTGCCGCCAAGGCTCTAGATACTGCCACGACATAGGTAGTTGGACCAGCAACTCAAACGTCACGGCACAAGACCGGCCGTAACCCATCCATGAAATGCCTCAGCTTCCCCTGGAATCATTAGCTATCAGGGGCACAAAGTGACACCCTCTTTCAAACTTCCTCACAAACTCCGCAACGCTACTATCCCCCTGACGCAACGTTATGAATTCCCTGGACAGTCTGGACCGTACTTCTTCAGTGAAGTATTTGGAGTAAAATACCTCCTTAAAGCCCTTCCAAGTCAACGTATGCAAATTGACTGATACTGACGCACTCTCCCACCATAGTGTGGCATCCCCTAACAGAAGGAAAGTGGCACACCTGACCCGGTCTGCGTCTGTCAGCTCCATGAAATCAAAGATTACTTTGATGGCCTTAATCCATCCTTTAGCTATCATTGGGTCAGTGTTCCCCGAAAATTCCTTTGGGTTCATCCTCCTGAACCTCTCATACACTGCTTCCGGTCTGGGCCTCGCCCCTGTATCCACTGTTTCTTGGTTCCCCGAAAACTGTGTGAAGAACTGAGTCATGCCTGGAAGCATCTGTGCCTGCATATCTGGTGGTGGAGGTGGGGGATTGGCCCTCCTCTCATCTCGAGTCTATCGGTTCTCTCCCCTTGCCTCATGGTCAATCACACGTCTAGGTGGCATACTATTCCAACAATTTGCCCAACTCGTAAACCCAACATGCATGAACATGATATCAATGACATAAGATGCACGTACTTTGAGCTTAAAACATGGACATGCTGAAATCATGACTCAATGCTTAATATATAACAAAATTCAAAACTTTAAAACTTACAGACTTGAGGTGTGACTTCGTGAGCTTCTTGCGACTGGCAGTAGGCATAATCCTTTACAGGAACCTGGCTCTGATAACAATTGTAACGTATTTTATTTTGAAATACTTGAAATTTGCGGAAAAATTAAAAAATTTCTTAAATAAAAGTGAACCTTCAAAATCCCGATAATGTAAACCGTTCATCCCACAAAAAGATCTCAAAGTATAAGTTTACCAAAATATTTGCTAAAAATATTATAATTGATAACAAGAAATCATAGTATTTTTAAACATTTCATAAAACTTAAAACTGGCGGTCCTCGGGTCTAGCCTCCTGCTTAGTACAAGCCTGCTCGTTGGTCGCTGATAAGTGCAAGATTTGGACTTAATTTATATTAGAATCCATATTGAATTATGTTAGTTTCAAATGAAATTATGCGTTTTTGGCTGGTTTTGATTGTCATTTCAGGTATAGAGAAAAAGTGGAAATTAAGCCAAGTGGACCAAGAAAACAGAGCGGTGCGCAAAAATGGACCAAGAAGTGCACAGCAGCGAGCATGCCAACCTACAGAGGTGCGCGCACGGCCGGGCAACGTCACGTGCATCCGTGTGCGCATACATGCAAGAATTCAGGCAGAGATTTGCGCGCGGCCGTGCAACTTCACGTACAACCCCGCGCAGGAACATAGGCGAGATACCAGCATCTTGCGCGCCACCGCGCGCACAGATATAACATGAAGACCAGAGAGGCACGCACCACTGCATAACATCACGCGCGAGCACGTGCGAACAGCAACAAGCCCCACGGCAGAATGTTGTGCGCCACCGCGCCACTTCTCGCGCAGCCGCGCGCGTAGAAAAGAGCCAACGACCAGAAGCTTGCATGCGGCCGCGTGACATCACGCGCAACCGCGCGCGAGGCATTTAGAAAACTTATAAATAGACGCGACCTAGGTCAAAAACAGAAAACAGCCGGTGTGAGAGAAATTGACACACGAGAGCCGCAGAACACACGCACAACCGTGAAATACGGACGAAGAGAGATCACGAAGACGAAGAACAACGAATCTGGGGACGGAGACGCCACTTCTGATTTGTCATCTCTTCTTCCGCTTCTTTATTTTACTGTGTTGCGATATGAACATGTCTTGTTTTCACTTGGATTTCGTGATGAACTAATTTTCTAGTCTAGAGAATGATGTATCTTTGTTGATACGATGATTTGACACAGTAGTTTATATGATTAAATTCCTCTCTTGTTTAATTGTGTTATCTGTGTTTATTTAACTACAATTTACTGGCCATAAATTGTATGTTGTTTAATTAATTCTATAACTCGAGAGAGGGACTAGAATTATGGATCATTAGAAACACATCGTTGAATGTTTATAGCGTTCGGAAGGTGTATAAGTTTAGCGAGGCTTAGGTAAGAACATTGTTTGCATATATCAATGAAACTTAGATTTTAATTAGGAATAATAGAATCGAAGTTTGATTGGTGCAGTTTATTCGTCACTTGGGAAAGGAAGAATAAAATAATTAAGTGTTTTTATCCATTAAATAATTGAAATTCATGAATATAAATTTAACTGAGAATAATTGTCGTAGAAACTTAGTGAAATCATTTCTAGATATTTTATCTCCTTGATATTGTCCTCAATCCGGTGATTAGATTAATTATTTGTTTTCAATTAATTCGTTTAAGTAAACCAATTATCTTTTGATTTTTCTAAATAAAGTTAAGACTATTTTAATTAGAAGCACGAATATATGTTTTTATAAACATTCCTCGTGAGATCGACACTCGTACTCAAAAATATATTTTACTATAACTTGACGTCGTGCGCTTGCGAGCAATCAAGAACACACGCAACAAGTTTTGGCGTCGTTGCCGGGGAGTGTCAAATTTGAATTTATATCAGTATTGTTACCAATTAGTCTAGATTTTAATTTAGAGCTTTTATTTTTTATTTTATTTTATATTGATCGAGTTTTTCATTTTTGTCTGCTTGACAGTGCATGCTAAGATCGCAAAACTCTGACTCGCTTATCTTTGATCCGGAGATCGAAAAAACTGCAAGAAGATTAAGAAAAGCAAGAAGAGAACAGATACAAGCAATGGCTGAACACAGAGAAAATGACAGACAAATGCCGCCAGAGGCTATTCCTATCAGAGATCACTTACGACCAATGATCAACAATCATTACTCTGGTATTGCAAAAGGGACCATCAACGCCAATAATTTTGAGTTGAAGCCTGCTCTAATCAATATGGTTCAGCAAAACCAGTTTGCTGGAACAACCACTTCTGATCCTCATTTTCATTTGAGGACCTTCTTGGAGATAACGGATACGGTAAAGATTAATAGAGTTCCTGATGTTATTTTTAGACTGCGTTTGTTTCCATTTTCTCTCAGGGATCAAGCAAGAGGATGGTTCCAATCGCTTCCCTTGGGAAGTATCACGACATGGCAGGAGCTGGCGACGAAATTTCTGGCAAAGTACTTTCCCCATGCAAAGTCTGCACAGTTGAAGATTGAGATTAGCACGTTCAGGTAGACTGATTTTGAGCAATTGTATGAGGCATGAGAGAGATACAAGGAGCTGTTGAGGAAATTCCCGAACCATGGCTTTGAAGACTGGGTGCAAATTGAATTATTATACAACGGTCTAAATGGGCAAACAAGAGGAACAGTGGATGCAGCGGCAGGTGGCACAATCTTTGCCAAGTCTCCTGCTCAAGCCTATGATTTGCTTGAGAAGATGACTATAGCTACCAATGGCCGTCTGAGAGGTCAGGAGTAATGAGGACAGCTGGAGTTTATGCCGTGGATCCTATTACATCACTCACTGCGCAAGTTTCAGCGTTGACTACATAGATAGCAACCATGAATAAAGTGAGTACATCGAACACTGAGGGACCATCGCTTGTTGTTAAAGAACCACAGTTCTTGAAGAAGTTCAATACATCAACAACAAAAACTTTGGAGGCTATGGAGGATATCGAGGTAATATTCCCCCTAATACTTATCAAACTGGATTGATAAATCATGAGAATTTTTCATATGAAAATAATAAGAATGTATTGAATCCTCCACCGAGGTTCAATACATCAAATGGGGAAGGGAAGCCATCATCAGAGAACTTGGTTGGGACATTCGTTTCTGAATCTGGTAAGAGGATGGCTATGAATGAGTCTAGGCTTCACAACCTAGAGATCCACATGGCAAGTATTGGTGCTTCCTTGAAAATCCTCGAGTCCCAAGTGGGGCAAATAACGAAGCAAATCACGTCTCAATCATCAGGCGCAATGCAAAAGACTGCAGACCCAAATCTGAGGGAAGTGAATGCTATCTTTATAAATCATGAGGATATTGGGACGATAGAAGGAGAAGAGAAAAAAATTGATCGCACACCCAGCCGGGAAGATAAGCCGACTCCAAGCAAAGGAAACCGAGGTAAGAAAGGTATGAGTTATGATTTTGATTAATGTATTGATATTTCTTTGCTTCCCTATCCCAGAGCTTTTTACAAATACAAGATGAATTTCACAAGAAAAAATGTCTTGAAGATCTCAAGACCCTACACTCTAATATTCAGTCTGAAGAGCAGGAAGAGAGGGCATTTACCGGAGGAGATAATAAGGGAAGCAAGTAAATCTTCCTCAGAAGCTACAAGACCCCGGAGAATTTGTAGTACCATGTGAAATAGGGGTAAATTGATGGAAAAAGCTATCTGTGATTCAGGAGCAAGTTTGAATATAATGCCAAGTTCTCTTTACGAGAAACTTGGATTGAACAGGATAAAGCCCACAGAACTAAACTTGCAGATGGAAAATAAATCGGTCAGTACACCACTGGGTATTGTGGAAGATGTTGAACTTAAGATTGATAAAATAAGGCTTCTAGCAGATTTTGTGGTGCTTGACATGGGGAACAATCAGAATGTTCGTTCTATTTTAGGACGACCATTTTTGGCTACTGTTAGAGCCGTCATTGATTTGAGACAAGGAAAACTGACCATGGAGGTTGATGGTCAAAACGTAGAACTCAAGGCTTCCAAGAAATCATACGACCCACCATGAACATGATTAGTGAGAGTTGGGCTGATGACGTTAAATTAAGCGCTGTGTGGGAGGCAACCCACAATTATTTTTTAGCATTCGTTTTGTTTTTATTATTTTATTTTATTTTACTCCCTTAGTTGTTAATTTTACCCACCACCAGATCTACCGCCGCAGCCCCTTGACGATGATGCTGAAGATGCTGCGAATGATGACTCGAGCCCCGAGTTCTGACACTCGTGCCCGAGGTATGTGTTGTCGTGTTCTTTATTTCTATACATTGAGGATAATGCATACTTTAAGTTTTGGGGGGTGAAATTGCTTGCTTGTTAGAATATTTTTTTATTTTTTATTTTTTTATTGGTCAGTATTTAAATTGATTTTTTTCTTTCTTTAGTTTTTTTTTTTATTTTTAGCATGCCAGATTTGTTAGGAAGAGTTATGGATAAGTAAAATGTGTAGCCCATGATGAAAATTGAATTGTGGTCCTGAAGTATATATGTGTTCATGATAACTTAGGAGTCACAATTATTTTGTACTGTCGTGTTTGTTGATACTATTGTTGCTTAGAGACAAGTTGCATGCCTGTGATGCTTAATAGACGATGGAGATCCGATTCTTGGTAATTCTTGCATGACATTGTTTGACACTTTTGCAATCATAGAAATGATCTAGGAAATTTTTCACAATATCCTTGGACCTGTGTTCTTTGTTTACTGTCAATTGTAGCCCTTTGAGCTTCGAGTTAGTTGAGATGCTTAAATTTTCTTCATGCACCTATTTCATATATCATTTTGATTGAAAATTGCATGTGGCTGGTTTGTATGAGTTGAATAATGGATTGACGGAAGTCTAGAACTTGTTTGAACACTTTTCGAGGCGAAATACGGATAATATGTGACATAGGAAAGATTTAGGCGATCTTTGGAGCCGTTTTGAGCCTTCGAGCCTACCAAACGAAAATTAAATATCCCTAGTCTCCCATTTTGAGCCTACTAAAGAATTAATTGGTGTGTGTCAATGACACACAATAACCCCCACTTGTATCTATTCTACAAACCCACAACAACTACCTAATGAAGCTTATACACTTATTGTCCTACCTAATTTTGAGAGAAATAAGTTCATGGGTGTTGTAATGATTCAAACACTCCTTAAAAAGAAAAAGAAAAATTGAAGTGTGCACAAAGGAGTTGAAAATAGACAAAAAGAAGGAGAAGAAAAACAATCGGGAATGAATCAAACAAAAGTGGTGAAAAATAAAAAAATTGGAAAATGGAGGATATGATTGGGAAGAAAAAAATAAAGTAATGGTGAATGAAATGATAGTGAAAATGATGAAGATTTGATTATTTCTCTCAAATTTTGATTTCCATACCCTTTATTGTAGTCATGAGACGTGGTCTAACGTTACAAGCCTACAAGACCTATTAACCTTGTCACATTTATCCAATATACCAGTGGAGAAAAGTTGTTCAAGTCAAGCCTATGGATACCGAAAAATATTGTCAACACATATAAACTTTAATCATTTGCATGCAAGCATCTCATGGTGTGATTTCATCTTTAGTATATTTTTGTTGAATATTTATCGAGCCAATTAATCATCGATAAAGACCTATGTGATCTATGAATGTGAATTTGTATTTTAATGAAGTGTGAGCTGCATTGAACTGATGATTTCTTGAGTCTGCAAGGCGAATGGGTATGACAACTCTATTTGAGCATTCGATTGGGTAAATGAACATTGACATATCACACACGCACGTGACTCTTGGTAAATCATGAATTACATGAAATTAGGCAGTCCCCACCCCTTGTCTCCTCGAAATCATCCTCACCTGCCTCGATCAAGTCTAGTGAGTCTAAAGACTCAACACGTATAAACTGGAAGTAGCGAATAATACGTAATAAAACCACATGCAACTTAACATATAGCATACATACTTGAAACTTAAACTTGCACTAAACTTGAACATACATACATAACATAGACGTGCCATAACGTGAAAACTTTTCATATACATTCTTGTATACTTGTACATACATAACTTCATCATTTTGCGTAGAGGCATGTTTCAAAGCAAGTGACCCATGACATAAATCGCTTGATCAGACTAAACCACGGTACTGGGCTGACAGGGAATAATCCACTGCCACATACATGAGATCCCCGTTTATAATTTAACGGGCGGATTGCTCCTCGTTCATGCTTTTACGCTTTCCAATCCTGATCTAAACCCGTTCATGATTTAATGGGGTGGATTGGTCCCCGGTCATGCTTTACCGCTTTCAAATCCCATGCATAATTGGTCACAAGACATTTATCATACCTCAAAAACTTAAAATATTTACTTTGCACGTCGAATATACTTACTTGGCGTTGAGGGATTCGTTGGCTCTCGCTTGGGGTCGCTGCTGCAACATACTAACAAGAATTTCAACGCTTAACTTTCATATCTTAGACGTAGGTAATCGTGCTCACCACCAAAGTAAATAAATAGCTTATGACATTCTAAATCACTCGGGACTCGACCTTATTTAATCATCGTACTAACCATTATCTTACACCCCAACACAGACCTGAAATGAAGTCTACAAATTCTTCACAAAACATGAAGTACACGGACCCCGTGCCCAGGTCCGGCTCCTGGTCCGTGTAGGTAGTGTAAAAGATGTGTGCAGAAAAGGGAAGGCACGGACCCCGTGCCTAGGTCTGTGTAGGGGTCCGTGTAGATACTGTAAAAGCACACTGAAAAGAAGTGTGGAAACTGACTCCATGCCTGGGTCCGTGTACCCTCAGTGAAAGCAAACCAACGAAAATTATGTACATGTGATGCTCAACACTCTAAACATGATTGTACGGACTATGAACCGACACCTCGAGACCCATCCTAGGTTGCTACTACATTGACACCACCTGTACAAACACCTCGAAACGACGATATCCAACCTACGACATAACACAACTCAAAACATGGAACTTGACACTAAATGGTTTCCTACGACTTCTAATGAATTCAAGTGCCTATCGACACTAAATGGCATACCAAATACCAACCCAACATCATACTAAACATACCTATATGCAGCAACGATCACCTGTCGATTCCCAACGAAGCTTGCAACAATAAAAATTCAAGAACGCATCATTATCATAGTTTCCAGAAAACGCAATTTGAGCAGTCCCACGAAAAACGTCATAACTCCCTCAATTTTTATCCAAATATTTTGAATTTACTGTCAAATCGAAGGTATCGAAAAGTTATACATTTCATATGTTGAAAGTTTTTCAGAAAAACGACCGAAAAATCACAGTATTTAAAATAACAGTAAAAAAGAGTTTTGAGATCTAAAAACTCTTTCAAAACACATCCAATAAATTTTCTGCTCAAACTTACTACATAACATACTCATGTTTTCACACAAAACGCATTAAATTAATACTATGACAAGATCGACACTGGAAGAACAGAATATACGTGCATTTGATGATTAGAAATACCGATATGACGATACCGACACGGGAAGGATGCGAGAGAAGATACGGGACGAACGTGGCACTGAATTGCTTGAAGAAAACTAACAAAAATGTGCTAGAAAAGAAAGGGAGGGGCGGATGCTCTCTTGTGGAAGAACCCTAAGTTTTCTCTCCTCTCAAAATAATAGTAATCTGAAACATGAAGTTGTGTGTGTGTGTGTGTTTTTACATGAGTGTGTGTGTGTAATTAGGTGTGTGCGTGAGTTGAGTAATATAATTAGGGAAGGAAATTGCTTAATTAGTAATTAAAAGTTAATTAAAATATAACCTTCTTCCACCACAAATAAAATCTCTTAAAAAAATGAAATGCACAAAAGCTCAACTTTAAAAGTTTTACATTTCTAAAATTACTTAAATAAATAATTTAGGTTTTACAAATGCTAAAACCTATAAATGATTTAAAATACCCCAACCTTAATTTAAAATAAAATATCACGTTTAAAGTTGCCAAAATCGTCACGGTCTCTTCTCCTCGATCCCGCACTGAATAGTCGCCTGAAACATGAAACTCGAGAAAACATTTTAACGTGCATCACATAAACATACATAATTTAAAATAACGCAATTTAAATTGGTCATGCACCACTAAAAAAATCATTTTAAATTTAAATAAATTAATTAACAATTTATATAATGCATGGGTGTTATGTGTATTGATTTTGGACTCTACATGATTGGATATCTCAATGCCCTTACTGCTACTACTTAAATTATAATTCACCCAATTATAGGTTGTCTGTAAATAATATATTTTGTGAGTACGAGATCGATCCACAGAGAGGTTCTTTTAAGTTTAAATTTATTAATTTATAAACTACCAAATTCAAGAATGAAGTTTACAAATTATACATTTTTTCAAGGCTCAAGGATTTATTATTGATTTATGTAATATTGTTTAACTAAAAGTAAAACAAAGGAAACCACCATAAATAATGGTTCCAAGAAAAAAAAATTAAATATTAACACATACATGATATAATATAGTTTCCACTATAAAAAATCGAATTAATCGATATTTTATATATGGTACCTATGATTATAAATATGACTGTATAAATATAAAATTGCATAAAGTAAATGTTAAATTAAATCATTATATTTCATTTAGAACAACCGACAGAGTCACGTTAATGCCTAAATGAAATATATGACTTATAAGTTAGTTGTCGTAAAGTAAAAATTAAATGCGCAAAATAAAAATTAGTTATGGGAAAGTAAAAGTTAGATGCAATAAGGTAAATGTTGATTGCAATAAAGTAAGAACAACCGACAAAGCCACGCTATCGTCAAAATGAAATATATGTTTTAATTATATATAATAATAATAATATTCATAATAATTGATGAAATATTTATTTAATCAAAATTAAAAAATAAATCAAGATAATCACTTCAATGGTTTCAAGCATTTGATGTAAATTGATTACAACAAGTAATTCGTTTTTATACCTACAATAAAAAGAAGTTAGTTAAATGAGAAGAAATATAGAAAGAATATACAAAATATAAACAATCTTACTTCACCAAGAATTCATCATCTTCATCTTGACATATTAGATTTAGCTTGCCATGAGATTACTTTTGATCAACACTAAAATCACCATTCATAGTTGGGAAAGTGAATGAAAATATATTGGAAATTAAAACTTTTATTTCCACACTAATACACACACAATTTATTTTATAATGGGATATGATACTGCTCAAGCTAACACAAGGCCTCTTTTTATAGGCCAAATGAGAGAAAATTTCCAAAATTTATTAATTTTGTGTAGTTGTAATAGTAGTTTTTGTCTCCTCCAACTTCAAATCCATTGTCCTTCTTTGAATGCTATGATCCACGACTCTAATCTCCAAATTTGACTTTGCTCAAAACAGCAAACATGTAGGGCATTGTCCGTAGGTGCATTTGGCCATTTGGTTCACCTCATGTGGTTAAATATTGAAATAATTATGAGTTTTTTACTATAGGTTGGTCATAGTAAAAGTAAATATGTCATCCTTTTGATATTTGCACAATTTGATCATCTTAATAATTTTTTTAGGCATTCATATTTTCTGCAAAGTTGTAGATACTTGTTAAGAAATTATTATTACCCAAGAATTTTGGCGTATGACAAAATCAAGACAGCATTTCACTGTTTTAGGAAACAATTGTTTTTCATATATGTAACAGGTATCAGTTCAACCGCCCAGCTCAGCATCAAGAAAATGTTTCAACCGGCTAAAGAACAAGAAGTCTAAATCGCTTGAATTTCAGACCGCGTGAATTTGGACTTAAATGATCTTCCTCAAAACCGGATCATTAAAGAAAGATATTTATTGCTCATTTATTCAAAGACATTCTCTGACCGACTCAGACATTCAAATTATTACATCGCCTCAAAGTTAAATTATTTTACACCAGTCCCAAGAATGATCTGAATTTATGTCTATATCCCAGAAAAGGAAGATCAAATATAGACTACTAAGTTCTGATGCTGAAAATAGTTACCATAAAAAGAACTCCTCAAGAAAAGTGTTTCAGAACTACGCTGAGCAAAAGAGAACATAAAATGCGTCGATTGAAGAAAAATTAATGCTCATAAAGATGAAAGCGACACATCTGTTCAGGGGATCAGGTTAACGTTGTTTGTCCTTCCCGACCGTTAGGAAGATCGGCTATATTAACAGAGAAGTATGCAAGAAGAACACACGAGAAATATCACTCTATTCACTACTAAAAAACATCATTAGCTTGCATACACCAAAGATCTAGAGCGCTATCAAAAGTATACATACTTCATCGCTCAATGAGCACGCGTTGAACAGAAATACACTCGATCATCTAAGGATCATCTTCGTGCTACATAAACCAATTGTTTAGTTATATCAGTAACCTTTTGGTTATTCAATTAAGTCTAGGTGTCTGGTGAACTAAGTATTCTTAAAATCCAGAAGTGTAAACTAAGAGTTCCAAAACAGGCAGTGTGATAAGTCCTGATTGGAGTGGGCTGTTGCAAAAAGTTTGTAAAGTCAAAGTATTTTAGTGGAATCCTTCCTGAAGAGGAAGAAGGGGTGACGTAGGAGTATTCAATCTCCGAACATCCATAAAAAACCTTTTGTCATTTTATTACTCGCAAGCACTTACTTTTCAAGCCTCAATTTGTTGTTAAGTAAATTAATGTGTTTGGAATACACTCGATCATCTAAGGATCATCTTCGTGCTACATAAACCAATTGTTTAGTTATATCAGTAACCTTTTGGTTATTCAATTAAGTCTAGGTGTCTGGTGAACTAAGTATTCTTAAAATCCAGAAGTGTAAACTAAGAGTTCCAAAACAGGCAGTGTGATAAGTCCTGATTGGAGTGGGCTGTTGCAAAAAGTTTGTAAAGTCAAAGTATTTTAGTGGAATCCTTCCTGAAGAGGAAGAAGGGGTGACGTAGGAGTATTCAATCTCCGAACATCCATAAAAAACCTTTTGTCATTTTATTTCTCGCAAGCACTTACTTTTCAAGCCTCAATTTGTTGTTAAGTCTATTAAAAGATCTAAACAAGCTGGAACTTGATGATCTCTTCCCCGACCTTAAAGCGTATGAGTTCGAGCTTGGAATACGAACTGAAGAAAAACAATTCACCTCTCAACAAACGAAGGCCTTGGCAGCTACCACAATGACTCTTCCGATCGAAGAGTCCACAAAATGCAACAGGCCAAGAAAAAATGAAAAAAAATCAGGTGACAGAAGACGGGTTAAAGACAAATTAATCAAAAAGAAAAATCAGCGAGTCTTAGTTGCAGAAGAAGATAAAGGAAAATGGACTAAATCAGAGCCAGAAAGATCCATCTCTGTTGAATCTTCAAGTGAAAGCGAAGATGAGACAGTAGAATGTCTCATGGCCAAAGAAGATCAAGAATCTACAGATGAGATGGTATTTTATTTTAACTCTGATGAATTTACACGAGAAGATCTTGTCACCGCACTACACGACATGGTAAATGAATTTAAAGTGCTATCACAGCAGTTCAATGAAGCTAAATCAGAAAAACAAAACTTGAAAAACAAGTTGACTCTCTCTAGATGTTCGCAGCAAAAGGAAGTTGAAAGTTTAAAAGTAAAGCTAAGTTTGGTAGCAGCTGAGAACGATGACCTGCGAAGATTGTTCCATGCCATGTTAAAAGAAAATAAATGGTGATAAAAACAGTCA
Organism: Primulina eburnea; assembly: GCF_022965805.1. Taxonomy (NCBI): domain Eukaryota; kingdom Viridiplantae; phylum Streptophyta; class Magnoliopsida; order Lamiales; family Gesneriaceae; genus Primulina; species Primulina eburnea. Next base: position 17,508,100 of record NC_133108.1, read on the forward strand.
ACACTTGGAACAAGTCCTCTGTTTCTCTTAACTTGATGCATGAGATGCAGAAACCGGTCGGAGACAGAACCAGACTAGGTTATAGCATTAATGAATGCAGCACCTCTGGAGCACTAACTCAACCGCTACTAGAAAAAGATATTTTAAAACCATTTAAATTTGTCAGATCTAGTTCGGTATATTAACATGATAAGCCTGAAGATCATGGCACTCAGAATGTAAATCTTGAAAATAACAGAAGGCGGTGTGGTTTAGGTTACGTTGAAATTGAGAAGGTTAAATCCAACCGATCATGGCTCAAACGCAGGCAAATACAACCGTTCACAACGGTTCAGGTTGGGCCAGCAGAAAGTCAGGTTCAACCAGATATCGTTCAAAAACTAGACCTAATAATTACCACAACAGCCGACCTGTTCAAAAGAGATACAGGTTGAGTGACAATGACAGATGGTTAAAACAACATACTGGAAAAGAAAAGATATTGCATATAATAGCAATCACCTTAGGACACATCATGAAAAATCCTTCAGGATAATTCAAGTGTGGATTCCTAAGGGTCTAATAAGCTTAGGACCCAAATAGGAAAGGGTACGAATCTCTTATTTCAATAATGCTAAGCATCCAAGAAAAAGGACTTGGAGGAATCCATCTGGTTCCTCGATAGTGGTTGTTCTAGACACCTGAATGGAAGCAAAAATATTTTATAAGAATTAGTCAACTACAGAGGTCCAACAATCACATTCGGTAATAATTCTAAAAGTAGAATTGTGGGTAAAGGTAAGATTATCCATGGAAAAGTTATCATTAAAGATGTACTTCTTGTAGAAAATCTATGTTATAACTGATAAGCATAAGCCAACTATGTGGCAATGATTACACCGTTGAGTTTCAAAAACTCATATGTACTGTTAAAACCGCCGCTGGTAATACCGCGTTAACTGGTGATAGATAGCAAAATACATATAAATTAAAATGAAATGATGATTGTCTCAATGCACCTACTTTCTTATCGCCTTAAATGGAAATAAAAATTGGCTTTGGCATAAGAGACTCAATATCTGGAACTTCTTCATATGGATTTGTTTGGACCGATATCGCTGATGAGCTTAGGGGGAAAGAAATATACTCTTGTAGTAATTGATGACTTCTCCAGATTTACATGGGTAACATTCCTAAACTCAAAAGATCAAACAGCGGCCCAACTAATCAAGCTGCTCAAAAGACTTCAAAATGAGAAAAGTGAAGCAGCTGACAGAATCATGATTGACAGAGGAACTGAATTTCTGAACCAATTCTTGTCATCCTATCTTGAAGATCATGGCATAAAACATGAACTATCAGTTGCAAGATCACCTCAAGAGAACGGAGTAGCTGAAAGGAGAAACCGCACACTGAAAAAAACAGCTAGAACCATGCTGGCCGAATCCAGTATTTCAAGAATCTACAGATGAGATGGTATTTGATTTTAACTCTGATGAATTTACACGAGAAAATCTTGTCACCGCACTACACGACATGGTAAATAAGTTTAAAGTGCTATCACAGCAGTTCAATGAAGCTAAAGCAAAAAACAAAACTTGAAAAACAAGTCGACTCTCTCTAGCTGTTCGCAGCAAAAAGAGGTTGAAAGTTTAAAAGTAAAGCTAAGTTTGCTAGTAGCTGAGAAGGATGACCTGTGAAGATTGTTCCATGCCACGTTAAAAGAAAATAAAAGGTTGATAAAAATAGTCAACACTTGGAACAAGTCCTTCGTTTCTCTTAACAGGATGCATGAGATGCAGAAACTGGTCGGAGACAGAACCAGACTAGGTTATAGCATTAATGAATGCAGCACCTCTGGAGCACCAACTCAACCGCTACTAGAAAAAGACATTTTAAAACCAATTAAGTTTGTCAGATCAAGTTCGGTATATTGTGGGGACCCGGACACTAATTCATTTCTTAAACATCTTTGGGAATAATTTGATCAATTATAATAAACTGGGTCTAAATTTTTTTTGTAAATACAAATGCGGAAACTTAATGTAATCCATCTGATATACATATCACACATAAAGTACATGTCTTGTACTCAATACATTCAAATCAAACTAGGGTTCAACTACTACATATCAAGTGCTGAAGCCTATCTATTTCTGATCCGGATCTCCACGCTAACTTGTCCTCTCTCATACTCTTCCTGACCCTGATCCTGTCCCACCTGTTGTCTTGCACACATACAAATTAGACAACAGCCGTTTAACTCCGGTGAGAATATAATCCCAGTATAAATCAAATATACATGCAATCATATAAAAACATATATAAAAGCATAAACAGTCATCAATAACATGTATCAAATCCGAAAACATGGATTGATATAAAACTGTAAATCAACTCGTGACTCGTCATCTCAAACTCGACTTATTTCTAATCTAGGGATCCTGGTTTCCTGGACATTGTCTCATATATCGAATCTCAGCGATATGAGTCGATCTACTCCTAAGCAACATCGATATAATTCAATCATCCAGTGTCTTGGCATATCCGCCAAAGACTAGGCATCTCCGCCTATGACTCAGTACACGCTTTGCTATAACTCAATAGACTAAGCATATTAATATCATGAATTGCAAACATCAATGCAATAAATAAAGTATGTGGTTTTTGGGAAACTCGAGTCCAATCTGACTCAAGTCGATCTCCCAGTTAACACTAATTTAAAACTTTTTTTTTGTCAATCTGACTCTGTCGAAGTCTCGAACTCAAAGCCTGTCAATACTCAATCTGGCAATGACCATATCGAGGATACAATATCAATACACCGCTCAAATCAATACTGGATATAATCAGAACTCAATCAAATTCTGTTTCAACGGCATAACGGCATAATCTCAATATACCCAGCAATACAAACCAACAGATATCAATTCCCCCAACTCATAACTGATAACAATACAAATCTGATATCAAATCTCAATCAAATCCATTCTAAAAATCATAACAATTTCGCACGGTATCTGTTCTTCGATCCGGTTTCGATTATACGATGTTTACTATGTCAAGAACATCATATATGAGTCATATCCGATCCATTCAATATTATAATTTCAAATCACAACAAAACGTAATAAAACTTACGTCCAGTGGAAGCTCTCGTCGATAGAAACTCAATACTGAAGTCGGATTGCAATTCTACTGGTTGGATCTTCCGCAAATCATAAATTTAAAAATTGCAAGACGTAAGGATTTCTAGGGAGGATTCTCGGTTTTCTTTCTACTACTTTTGAAGAAACTTGATATATATATATATATATATATATATATATATATATGTATATATATATATCCCAAATTTCATGTAAAGAAACACGTCTCATTCTTCTTGAATCTCGGTCGACGCTTGGGCGGTTGTAAATTACCGCTCGAGCACGAGATGTTCTGCACGAGACCTTTCTTTGTTGTACACTGGCGCTCGGGCGGTCAAAAACTAATGCTCGGGCACCAGAATTTCTGTCCAAAATCCAATCTTGTGATGCATTGGCGCTCGTGCAGCCCTTTTCTACCGCTCGGGCGCCAATAGTTCTGTCCAAAATTGCATAATTCATATGCTTTGCCCAATCTGGTCTCGAATGGCCCTTCATAATCATATCAATTCACAAATCCATAATCACCGATTAACAGATAAAAATCTCGAGCATTACATTTCTCCCCCCCCACCCCCCCCCCCCCCCCCTTAAGATACGATTTCGTCTCCGAAATCATAGGCAATTCAAATCATATCAATAAGAAGGTATAACAGAAGCTAAATAGACAACTCAAATCAGCGATATAACTCTGGAAATCTCTGCCTCATATCAGATTCAGTCTCCTAGGTAGCTTCTTCGATACCATGAGGACTCCACTGAATCTTCACAAGCGGAATTGTCTTTGCCCTGAGTTGCTTTTCTTTACGATCGAGAATCTGGATTGGCTTTTCGAAGTAACTCAGTGTTTCATCTAGTTCGGCCTCGTCTGGCTGAATAATATGTGAAGCATCTTGTGGGGACCCGGATGCTAATCATGTTCTTAATTATCATTGGGACAATTTAATTAATTATAATAAACAACGTTTAATTTTTTTTAAAATACAGTATTAAATGTAGAACGTAATGGAATACATTCTAATATACATGTCACTATTAAAGTACAAGTCTCGTACTATATACAATCATTCAAACTAAGGTTTAACAATTAAATATCAAGTGTCCAAACCCTATCTCTAATCAAGGTCCGTAGTCTCTACTCTAATCACGATCTCTCTTCATCTCCTCGACCCCGATCTTGTCCCACCTGTTGCCATGCACACATACAAACACGACAACAGTCGGATAATTTCGGTGAGAAATACATCCCAGTATAAATCAACGAAACATGCAATCAGATAAACAATGTAAAAACATGTATAACCAATATAAAATTGTTGATCAGACTCGTGACTCCACGTCTCAGACTAGACTCAATCCTAGTATAGGGATCTCGATTTCTAGATGTTGGCATTCCATATCGAATATCAGTAATAGAAGAAATTCCAATTCTATTCAACATCGATATAAACAAACATCCGGTGTCTTGACCTATCCGTCACAGACTTTGGCACTTTCTCCAAATCACTATCCTGTGACAACGTGCAATGTGCCACTGACGATTCCATCACTATATGGAACCTATGTCACAAGATCACTCGTCTAATACTCGTCTAATACATGATTTCTATAAATCAATAGAACAATCATATCAATTCAAATCAATGCAGACAATAACAATAAGTATGTGATTTAGGGAAAATCAAGTATATCATACTCGAGTCTTTCTCCCGGTACCACATTGACTTGTACCTTTCCTTTATTGTAGTTCCGACAACGTTACTGTCGGGAATTCCAGGTCTGCCAATATTCAATCTGGTAATGAAAATATCAAGTAGTACAATATCAATATACTGCTCCAATCAATACCAACTCTGATCAATCTGGATTTAATTCAAAATCAATGGCATAACGGCATAATCTCGATATTCCCGTCAACACAATCTCAACAGATAATAATTACAATCCATAACTGATATCCAATACAATATGTAATCAATTCATAATTCAAATCTGTCCAATATCAATCAATATAACTGAAAAACCATAACAATTCCATAATCAACTGTTTTTCAATCTGATTTCGATTCTACTATGTCTAACATGTCAAGAACATCATATATGAATCTTATCTGATTCTGGCAATACCATAATTTCAAGACATATCAAAACTTAATAAAACATACGTCCAGTTGTAGCCTGCGTCGATAGGAACACAGTACTGAAGTCGGATTCAAAATCAAACGGACGGATTTTCTTCAAATTGAATTCTAGTATCAAAAGTTTAAAGTTTTTCTCCGGAATCCTCGATGCTTCCCATGGAATTCTGAAGGATAATAGCAACTTGGATATATATATATATATATATATAATATATATATATATATATATATATATATATATATATATATATATATATATATCATACATGGAAAGGATAGGTGGCTTCATCTTTGAACAACACGTCTCGCGCATATCCGCGTACATCATTCGCGCATATGCGCGAGACCTACTGGTCTCGGCATCAATGTACTCGGCAGCTCGCGCATATGCGCGCCCATCTTCCACGCATATGCGCGAGATCCTCTGGAATTTTCATTTTGCTTCCGCACAGCTTGGCATATGCGCTTACTCACTTCGCGCATATGCACGAGGCCCTCTGCACATCTCGCGCATATGTACGAGTGTTCATCCTCGCACATATTTCCAATCCTCTTTCCGCCTATCCCGGTCTAATCCGTTCCATCTATAATCACATCAATTAATCAACGAATCATTTCAGATTAACCATTAAAAATCTCGGGCATTACATTTCTTCCCCCCTAAGATCCGATTTCTTCCCCGAAATCACAAGCAATCAACTTAAATATCAAATCAGATACAACAAAGTATGGAGAATAGAAGCTAAATAAAATACTTACATCAATGAAATAATTCTGGGAATCTCTGCCTCATATCTGATTCAGTCTCCCAGGTAGCTTCCTCGATGCCATGACGACTCCAATGAATCTTCACAAGCGGAATTGTCTTCGTTCTGAGCTGTTTTTCTTTTTGATCGAGAATCTGAATTGGCTTTTATAAATAACTCAGAGTTTCATCCAGCTCAGCCTCATCTGGTTGAATAACATGCAAAGCATCAGGCAGGTATTTCCTCAACAACGATACATGGAAGACATCATGTATCCCAGATAAAGAAGGCGGTAAGGCGAGTCGATAGGTATGATCTCCTATCTTCTCGAGAATCTCATAGGGCCCAATGTAACGTGGAGACAGCTTCCCTTTCTTGCCAAATCTGACAACTCTTCTGAAAGGTGAAATATTCAAGAATACTCGGTCTCCTGCCTCAAATACCAATGGTATACGTCTCTGATCATGTCAGGTCCAATCTCAGGAACCTCACAGATATCATCCCAATACAGAGGGGATCTGCATTTCTTACCGTACAACGCCTCGAAAGGAGCCATCTCAATACTCGTCTGATAGCTGTTGTTGTACGAAAATTCACAAAGTGGCAATGCATCCTGCCAATTAGTGCTAAAATCAAGCACTATAGCTCTAAGAATATCCTCTAATGTCTGAATCGTCTGCTCTGACTGTCCGTCAGTCTGTGAATGATATGCGGTACTCAGATGTAACTTCGTACCTAGAGCTTGCTGTAAACTCTGCCAGAAGTGCGAAGTTAACTGAGTATCACGGTCTGATACAATCTACTTCGGCACTCCGTGCAATCTGACCACTTCTCTGACATAAATATCGGCCATCTGGTCATGTCTGTATGTCATCTTGTATGGAATAAAGCATGCAGATTTGGTCAATCGATCCATCACGACCCAAATCGCATCACAACCTCTGGAGGATCTCGGTAACTGCAACACGAAATCCATGGAAATGTGATCCCATTTCCATTCAGGAATAAACAAACTCTGTAACAATCCTCTCGGTTTTTTTCTTTCTGCTTTCACATGTTGGCAATTCAGACACTTGACTACAAATTCAGTAACATCAGATTTCATCTGTTTCCACCAATACTGTCTTCAAATCGTTATACATTTTTCTGCCACCAGGATGAATGCTAAAACGACTGCCGTGCGCTTCTGTTAGTATCCGCTGTCTCAAATCTGAAACATTTGGCACAACAATACAATTATTCACATACAAAACACCGTCACGAACCTGATATTCCAATTGATGTCCAGCTCTGACCATAACAATCAAATTCTGCACATTCTGATCAATTTTCTGTGCCTCTTTGATTCTCAATATCAGTTTTGGTTCAGCTCGAATAGTACATAATCTCAAAGGCTGACGATCTGTTTTAAAAGCTAATCCAGACAAGCAGCAATCTTCTATCAAATTCGAAACACCGATCGTCGATAGGAATAAGGAACATACCTTCCTACTCAGTGCATCAGCGGCTGCATTGGATTTTCCTGGATAATACTTGATTTCACAATCGAAATCCTTTAATAAATCAAGCCATCTCCGCTGCCTCATATTCAGCTCGGACTGGGAAACAGATACTTCAGGATTTTATGATCAGAATAAATCTCAAACTTCTCACCGTACAGGTAGTGTCGCCATATCTTCAATGCAAAGACGATGGCAGCCAATTCAAGATCATGAATTGGGAAGCGAGTCTCGTGTGGCTTCAACTGTCGTGAAGCATAAGCGATAAAATGGCCTCGCTGCATCAATACACATCCCAATCCCCTATGAGAAGCGTCACAATAAACAACAAAGTCACAAGTACCTGAGAGGATAATCAGTATCGGTGCACTGGTCAATCTCTTCTTCAATTCAAGAAAACTGGACTCACAGTCTTTTGACCAAATAAACGGAGCGTTCTTCTGAGTCAACTGAGTAATCGGCTTGGCAATGCTGGAAAAATCTTTTATAAATCGACGGTAATATCCTGCCAAACCCATAAAACTGCAAATCTCGGGCACTGAAATCGATCTCGCCCAACTGATCACAGCCTCAACCTTGCTAGGATCAACAGAAATCCCGTCTCCAGATATAATGTGACCCAAGAATACAACCTGCCTCAACCAAAACTCGCATTTTGACAGTTTAGCATACAGTTTCTCAGCCCTCAAAATTTTCAATACAGTTCTTAAATGCTCAGAATGTTCAATCATATTCTTCGAATAAATCAATATATCATCAATGAATATAATAACGAAATCATCAAGATACCTCTGGAATATGCGGTTCATCAGACCCATAAACACAGCTGGAGCATTCGTCAACCCAAACGGCATGACAATAAACTAATAATGTCCATACCTGGTTCTGAATGCTGATATCAGAATCTCTGACTCTCAGCTGATGATATCCAGATCTCAAATCGATCTTGGAGTAGACAGAAGAACCCTGTAACTGATCAAACAAATCATCAATACGGGGCAAAGGATATTTATTCTTTACCCTTGCTTTGTTCAGTTGCCGGTAGTTAATGCAGAGTCTCATCGAACCGTCTTTCTTTCTCACAAACAAGACTGGAGCACCCGAAGGAGACACACTCGGTCTGATATACCCCTTGGCCAGTAAATCCTCCAACTGTTCTTTCAACTCAATCGGTGTCATTCTATACGGAGTCCTCGAAATCGGAATTGTACCTGACATCAACTGAATGCTGAAGTCTATCTCTCGAATCGGAGGAAAACCAGGAATCTCATCTGGGAAGACATCAGCAAACTCACACACCACTGGAAAATCCGCCAATGATGGACTCGATTTCAGCAAATCAACTGAATAGACAAGGAATCCCTCCACTCCTTTATGTAACAATCGAGTCATAAATAATACGGATATCAAAGGAATTCTAGATCTAGAACCCTTACCATAGAATTTTCACTCATCAGCCATCTCCGGTCTGAATCTCACAATCTTGTGGAAACAATCAACAGTGGCTCTGTACTTTGTTAACATATCGATACCGATAATATAGTCAAAATCTGACAACCTAAGCACAATACAATCTATCTCAATCTCATGCCCATCATACTATAGCATACAATGTTTCACAGACTTTACTCTAGCTTTCAGGAATTCTTTCTTTCCACCACTACTACTGCCACTCTCAAATCGGGGAGGTGGTTGCTGTGGTCTCGGTGCTGGAGACACAAACGAAGCTCCTCTCTGTCTCATCAGACCGGTTTCGGCTCCATTAGCTCTGTTCAAAGCATCAGTAAAATTATTCGGTCTCCCGGTATTCACCAAGGTAAAGATTTCCGGATTCAGGCCATTAATGAACTGATCAGCAACAGCTTCGTCATTCTCGGCCACATGTGGAGCAAATCGTAGCAGTGTAGAGAACTTGGCCACATATTCCTCGATGTTCAGCTGACCCTGTCTCAAGTTTGCAAATTCTGCTCCCTTATCCTTCATGTACGACACTGGAAAGAATCTCTGATAAAACTCAGTTCTAAATACATTCCAGGTAATAATTGTACCTCGGTGCTCCAATGCCCGTTTTGTTGTAATCCACCAGTTCTTTGCAACATCAAGCAACTGGTGTCCAATCAGTTTCTTTCTCCGCTCATCAGTGTAATCCAAGGAATCAAGCAGCATCTCAATGTCGTCTAACCAACTCTCGCAATCAACTGAAATCTCAGTACCCTTCAGAGTCGGTGGATGGAATGACTTAAATATCTTCAACAATGTCTCCATCGGTGGTTAGAGGATTCGAAGTGCTACCATGTTCCGGTATTTTTCGAGGGGACATATCTGATTATCAAAAGGGTTAGCAACCAAATACCACAAATCTGTTTCAGTCCTCCTCCGGATCATCTTACTGCTGATCAAGAATCGGTTCTGATCCATTCTCAATAATACATGTTTCCAAATCAAGTCAGATAAACAGATAAACATGCATTATAAAGCAGTAGAACATGCTAGCAATCGAAAAAAAGGAAGAAAACTCATTCTACCCCGCTCACTAGCTCTCTATCGCTCTGATACCACCTGTTGTGGGGACCCGGACGCTAATCATGTTCTTAATCATCATTGGGGCAATTTAATTAATTATAATAAACAGGGTCTAAATTATATATTTTTTTTAAATACAATATTAAATGCGGAACGTAATGGAATACATTCTAATATACATGTCAGTATTAAAATACAAGTCTCGTACTATATACAATCATTCAAACTAAGGTTTAACAACTAAATATCAAGTGTCCAAACCTTATCTCTAATCAAGGTCCGTAGTATCCACTCTAATCACGACCTCTCTTCATCTCCTCGACCCCGATCCTGTCCCACCTATTGCCATGCACACATACAAACACGACAACAACCGGATAATTCCGATGAGAAATACATCACAGTATAAATCAACGAAACATGCAATCATATAAACAATGTAAAAACATGTAACAGATATCAGTAACATGTATCAAAATCTGAAACATAACCAATATAAAATTGTCAATCAGACTCGTGACTCCACGTCTCAGACTAGACTCAATCCTAGTATAGGGATCCATGTTTCCAGACGTTGGCATTCCATATTGAATATCAGTAATAGAAGAAATTCCAATTCGATTCAACATCGATATAACCAAACATCCGGTGTCTTGACTTATACGTCACAGACTTTGGCTCTTTCGCCAAATCACTATCTTGTGACAATGTGCAATGTGCCAGTGACGATTCCATCACTATCTGGCACCTATGTCACAAGATCACTCGTCTAATACTCGCCTAATACATGATTTCTATAAATCAATAGAACAAGCATATCAATTCAAATCATTACACACAATAACAATAAGTATGTGACTTAGGGAAACTCAAGTATATCATACTCGAGACGTTCTCCAGGTACCACATTGACTTATACCTTTCTTTTATTGCAGTTCTGACGAAGTTCCTGTCGGGAATTCCAAGTCTGTCAATATTCAAACTGGTAATGACAATATCAAGTAGTACAATATCAATATACTGCTCCAATCAATACCAACTCTGATCAATCTGGAATTAATTCAAAATCAATGGCATAACGACATAATCTTGATATTCCCGTCAACACAATCTCAACAGATAATAATTACAATCCATAATTGATATCCAGTACAATTTGTAATCAATTCATAATTCAAATGTAAGGCCCGAGAATTTTATCCTATTAATCTGAAATGATTTGGGGATAATTGATATGATTATAGACGGAAGGGATCGGACCGGGAAAGACGAGAAAATGCATGAAAATGTGCGAGGAACAGTAGCCTCGCGCATATGCGCAGCACAGATGCGCGCATATGTGCGACGGAGGCAGAGGACCTCGCGCATATGCGCGAAGTGAGTCACGCATATGCGCGAGCCGGTACAGTGAAGTCCAGAGGACCTCGCGCATATGCGCGGACCAAGAAGCTTATCAACGAGACCAGTAGGTCTCGCGCATATGCGCCGATATTGGTCGCGCATATGCGCGAGACGTGCAGGAGGCACATTGAGACACTTGCCTTCTTGCATGTGCGAGTATGTATATATATATATATATATATATATATATATATGCATGAATTCTTTAGAAATTCAGGAAAGAAGAATCGAGAAAGGGCCGAGGAAAGTTACGAAAAATCCTTACGCCTTTTGTGAGAAACGTCCATCCGATTTTGAATCTGACTGCGGTATTGTGTTCCTATTGACGTAGGCTAAAACTGGACGTAAGTGTTGCTATGTTTTGATATGTCTTGGAATTATGGTATTGTCAGAACCTGATATGATTCATATATGATGTTCTTGTCATATTAGACATCGTGTAATCGAAACCGGACTGAAGAACAAATACCATATGAAATTGTTATGAATTTCGGAGTTAATTGGATATCAGAATTGAGTCGTTATTGATTATGATATGCTGGAATTGATATCTGATAAATATGATATGGATGGGTATATTGAGATTATGCCATTATGCCGTTGGAACGGAATTTGATTGGATTCTGATTGTATCCAGTATTGATTTGAACGGTTTGATAGTATACTCCTTGATATTGTCATTGCCAGATTGATATTGACGGGCTTTGAGTTCGAGACTTCGACAGAGTCAGATTATCAGAAAGAAATGTATAAATTAATGTTGAGTTGAGATTGCACAACTCGAGTGAGGTTTGACTCGAGTTTCCCTAAATCACATACTTAGTTTATTGCATTGATATCTGTAATTGATGAGATTGATGTTTGTATTCTATTGATTTATAGCCACTGCATGTATTGATTACTGATTCGTTTAGTTATTGGCTGATTCGCCTAGTGACCGGTTGATTCGTCTGGTTATTGTCTGATTCGTCTAGTTATTGACTGATTCGTCTAGTTATCGACTGATTCGTCTAAACTTTGGCTGATTCGCTTAATTATTGGCTGATTCGTCTAGTCATCGGCTGATTCGCTTAGTTCTTGACTGATTCGTCAATTCTGCGGTTGTTTCGCCCAGACACTGGATATATGAATTATATCGATGTCGTGTAGGAATTTATTCATTCCTATCGACTGAGATTCAATATAATTATCAATATCCATACATTGGGATCCCTAGGTTAGAGTTGAGTCAAGTCTGAGACGACGTGTTGTTTGAGTCGAGTCTGAGTCTGAGTGTGATTCATTGCTTGATATTGATTTATGTTTATGATTTGATACATGTTATGAATATTTCTTATATGCTTTTATATGATTGCATTTTTACATTATTTTTACTGGGATGTAATTCTCACCGGAGTTATCCGGCTGTTGTCTTGTTTTGTATGTGTGCATGACAACAGGTGGGGCTGGATCAGGGTCAAGAAGAGGATGAGAGAAGACAGTTAGTGTCGAGATCCGAACTTAGGAGTATATCTGTTATATCACCTGAGATGTAGTGAAGAAACATTAGTTATTATGATTTCTTATTGTACAGGACTTGTACTTAGATCTGATTAGTGATCTTGTAAATGAGATAAGACTTATTTCATATGCTGCGTACTCTAGTGTTTTAAAAAAAAAAATTAGACCCTATTTATTTTAATTGATTAATTATTCCCAGCAAGTGATTAAGAATTGAATTAAGTTCGGGTCCTCACAACAGGTGGTATCAGAGCGATAGATCCTTTAGACTGAGATAGAAGCTAGTGAGCGGGGTAGATTGAGTTTCTTTCCTTGCTTGTGATTGCTAGCATGCTGTACTGCTTTATATAATACATGTTACTTGATTTATCTGATTTGATTGTGTAATATGTATTATTGGGAACGAATTTGAACCGACTCTCGATCAGCAGTAAAATGATCGGAGGAGGGAACTGAAGTGAAACAGGTTTATTGGATTGAGTTACTAATCCATTTGATTATCAGATATGCCTTCGAGAAGAATACCGGAACAGGGTAGTACTTCGAATCCTCCCATGGATGTTACAGTCACTCCTATGGAAAAATTATTGAAAAGATTTCAGTCATTCAAACCGCCAACACGTAAAGGAACAGAGACTTCGGTTGACTGTGAGAATTTGTTGAATGACATAGAAAAGTTGTTTGATTTGTTGAAGTATACAGATGAACGACGAGTTCGGCTGATCGGAAACCAGTTGCAGGACATTGCAAAGAACTGGTGGGTTACGATGAAGAGGTCCTTGGAGCATCGAGGTACGACTATTACTTGGGATGTATTTAAAACTGAGTTTTATCATAGATTTTTCCCAGTGTCGTACATTAAAGACAAGGGGGCGGAGTTTGCCAATTTGAGACAGGGTCAGCTGAACATTGAAGAATATGTGACCAAGTTCTCTACCTTGTTGAAGTTTGCTCCACATGTGGCTGAAAATGACGAAGTCGTTGCTGATCAATTCATAAATGGCTTGAATCTCGATATCTTTACATTGGTGAACACAGGGCGACCGAATAACTTTGCGGATGCCATGAATAGAGCAAAGGGCGCTGAAGCGGGCTTATAAGTCAGAGAGGAGCTGTAGATGTTCCTCCCGCACCGAGATCACTGCAACCACCTCCCGGATTCGAGAGTGACAGTAGCAGTGGTGGAAAGAAAGATTTTCTGAAGGCTAGAGGAAAGCAGTTTAAGAAGTCTGGCAGCAGTTCTTCTAGCTCCAGTGGTTCCAAACAGAGTTATACCGGGGCTTACTGTGGAACTTGTGGAGGGAGAGATTCCACTGAGCAATGCCAAGGAGTACTTGGTAGCTGCCACTTCTGCAAACAACAGGGGCATTTTGCCAGAGTGTGTCCACAGAAGGGTTCCCAAAGATCCCTGAGAGCCGAATCATCTGGATCAGCGGCACAATGGAGTAGACGATCAGCTGATGTTCAGCACCATCTCAGTCACAGCAGAGGCCAGGAGGAAGCCAGAAAGTTGGCCAGCCTCCTAGACAGCAGGCCAGAGTATTTTCTTTGACCGAGGAGCAGGCTCAGGAAGCACCAGATGATGATGTTGCAGGTAACTGTTCTTGATGTAGTTATCCTGCTTTTGTATTGATAAATACGAATGCTTCCCATACACTTATTTCTGAATGATTTGCATTGAGTCATGCATTGTCTATTGAATCTTTATCTACTGTAGTGTATCTCTTTACCGGTTGGGGAGAGTTTTATATTAGTGAATTCTGTAAAATATTGTATACTACAGTAGGATGAGAATGAGATCGAGTTAGATCGTGTGGTAGATGGTATTGTACTAGTGTTCCTGATTTTGGGACTGCATTACTGATATTGATATGCTGACCAAGTACAGAGCTACCATAGATTAGTTCCAGAAGATGGTGAGAATCGGACCTGAGATGGCCAAGGGATGAATATTGTACGATAAGGATTCTAGATTGAGAATTCCTTTGATAATCCGTGCTATCTATGACTCGATTATTACAGAAAGGAGCAGAAGGACTCCTTATGTATTCAGTTGATTTGCTGGAGTTGAGTTTATCATTGACTGATTTACCAATGATATGAAAGTTATTGATGTTTTCTCCCGATAAGACTTTAGATCTGATTTCAGTTAATTGATTTTAGCCTTCAACTGATATTAGAAATTGTTGAAATTTTGAATCCTGATTGAGACAGATTGCATTCAGGATGTGTTATATCTGAAGATGATATATTTGTTGATTTTAACATAATTAAACCGTAATTAGTTGGCCGAGGTGGATATCTGTGTCAGATATTTGCGATTTTATGAGTTTAGCAGATCAGTACCGATGAGTGATGTGTTGAATCTGGTTGAATATTGCTGAAATTGTAGCCAAATGTCGGAATTGCCAATAGGTGAAGGCTGAGAGAAATAAATCCAGAGGATTGTTGCAGAGTTTGTCCATTCCTGTATGGAAATGGGGTCACATTTCCAAGGACTCCGTGACAAAGTTACCGAGATCCTCCCGAGGTTGTTATGCGATTTGGGTTGTGAGTGACAGATTGACCAAATCCGCATGCTTTATCCCATACAAGATGACATACAGACATGACCAGATGGCTGAGATTTGTGTTAGAGAGGTAGTCAATACTACACGGAGTGCCGAAGTCGATTGTAGCAGACCATGATCCTTGGTTTACATCGCACTTCTGGCAGAATTCACAGTAGATTTTGGATATGAAGTTACATTTTAGTACCGCATATCATCCACAGACCAATGGATAGTCTGAGCAGACGATCCAGACGTTGAAGAATATGCTGAGAGCAGTAGTGCTTGATTTTAGCACTAGCTGGCAAGATGCCTTGCCACTTGGTGAGTTTTCGTACCCCAACAGCTATCTGACGAGTATGGAAATGGCTCCTTTAGAAGCGTTGTACGGAAAGAGGTGTCGATCCCCTCTTTAGTAGAATGATATCTCTGAAGTTCCTAAGATCGGACCTGGCATGATCAGAGATATGACTTAAAAGGTGAAGATGATTCAGAAGAAAATGAAGGCAGCCCAAGATAGACAAGACAGATATGCCAATGTCCGACGATGACCGTTGGTATTTGAGGCTGGAGACTGAGTATTTTTGAAAATTCCACCCTTCAGAGGAGTTGTCAGATTTGACAAGAAAGGGAAACTATCTCTATGATATATTGGGCCGTACGAGATTCTCGAGAAGATAGGAGATCGTGCCTATCGACTCGCTTTACCGCCTTCATTATCTGAAATACATGATGTTTTTTCATGTTTATTCTTTAGAAAAAATCTTTATGATGCTTCATATGTTATTCAGCCAGGCAAGGCTGAATTGGATGAGCCATTGAATTATGTCGAGAGGCCGATTCAGATTCTTGATCGGAAGGAAAAGCAGCTCAGAACAAAGACTATTCCACTTATGAAAATTCAGTGGAATCGTCATGGCATTAAAGAATTTATCTGGGAAACTGAGTCAGATCTGAGACAGAGGTTTCCAGAGTAATTTCACTGATGTGAGTTATTTTACTTAGCTTCTTCGACATACCTTCTTATGATATGATTTGATTGCCTGTGATTTCGAGGACGAAATCATATCTTAGGGGGGGGGGGGGAGAAATGTAAGGCCCGAGAATTTTATCCTATTAATCTGAAATGATTTGGGGATAATTGATATGATTATAGAAGGAAGGGATCGGACCGGGAAAGACGAGAAAATGCATGAAAATGTGCGAGGAACAGTAGCCTTGCGCATCTGCGCGACACAGATGCGCGCATATGCGCGACGGAGGAAG
This sequence comes from Primulina eburnea, assembly GCF_022965805.1. Taxonomy (NCBI): domain Eukaryota; kingdom Viridiplantae; phylum Streptophyta; class Magnoliopsida; order Lamiales; family Gesneriaceae; genus Primulina; species Primulina eburnea. Next base: position 17,524,850 of record NC_133108.1, read on the forward strand.
AGGACCTCGTGAATATGCGCAAAGTGAGTCACGCATATGCACGAGCCGGTATAGCGAAGTCCAGAGGACCTCGCGCATATGCGCGGAGATGAGGCGCGCATATGCGCGAGCTGCCGAGAAGCTTATCCACGAGACCAGTAGGTCTCGCGCATAAGCGCCGATATTGGTCGCGCATATGCGTGAGACGTGCAGGAGGCACATTGAGACACTTGCCTTCTTGCATGTGCGGGTATGTATGTATGTATATATATATATATATATATATATATATATATATATATATATATATATATATATATATATATGCACGAATTCTTCAGAAATTCAAGAAAGAAGAATCGAGAAAGGGCCGAGGAAAGTTACAAAAAATCCTTACGCCTTTTGTGAGAAATCCGTCCATCCGATTTTGAATCTGACTGCGGTATTGTGTTCCTATCAACGTAGGCTACAACTGGACGTAAGTGTTGCTACGTTTTGATATGTCTTGAAATTATGGTATTGTTAGAACCTGATATGATTCATATATGATGTTCTTGTCATATTAGAAATCGTAAAATCGAAACCGGAATGAAGAACAAATACCATATGAAATTGTTATGAATTTCGGAGTTGATTGGATATCAGAATTGAGTCGTTATTGATTATGATATGCTGGAATTGATATATGATAAATATGATATGGCTGGGTATATTGAGATTATGCCATTATGCCGTTGGAACGGAATTTGATTGGATTCTGATTGTATCCAGTATTGATTTGAACGGGTATTGATAGTATACTCCTTGATATCGTCATTGCCAGATTTATATTGACAGGATTTGAGTTCGAGACTTCGACAGAGTCAGATTATCAGAAAGAAATGTATAAATTAATGTTGAGTTGGGATTGCACAACTCGAGTGAGGTTTGACTCGAGTTTCCCTAAATCACATACTTATTTTATTACATTGATATTTGTAATTGATGAGATTGATGTTTGTAGTCTATTGATTTATAGCCACTGCATGTATTGATTACTGATTCGTTTAGTTATTGGCTGATTGGCCTAGTGACCGCCTGATTCGTCTAGTTATTGTCTGATTCGTCTAGTTATCGAGTGATTCGTCTAAACTTTGGCTGATTCGCTTATTTACTGGCTGATTCGTCTAGTCATCGACTGATTCGCTTAGTTCTTGACTGATTCGTCAATTCTGCGGCTGTTTCGCCCAGACACTGGATATATGAATTATATCGATGCCGTGTAGGAATTGATTCATTCCTATCGACTGAGATTCAATATAATTATCAATATCCAGACATTGGGATCCCTAGGTTAGAGTTGAGTCGAGTCTGAGACGACGTGTTGTTTGAGTCGAGTCTGAGTCTGAGTGTGATTCATTGCTTGATATTGATTTATGTTTCTGATTTGATACATGTTATGAATATTTCTTATATGCTTTTATATGATTGCATGTTTACATTGTTTATACTGGGATATAATTCTCACCGGAGTTATCCGGCTGTTGTCTTGTTTTGTATGTGTGCATGACAACAGGTGGGGCTGGATCAGGGTCAAGAAGAGGATGAGAGAAGACAGTTAGTGTCGAGATCCAAACTTAGGAGTATATCTGTCATATCACCTAAGATGTAGTGAAGAAACAATAGTTATTATGATTTCTTGTTGTACAAGACTTGTATTTAGATCTGATTAGTGATCTTGTAAATGAGATAAGACTTATTTTATATGCTGCGTACTCTCGTGTTTTTAAAAAAAATTTAGACCCTGTTTATTTTAATTGATTAATTATTCCCAGCAAGTGATTAAGAATTGAATTAAGTTCGGGTCCCCACATCAAATATGTCCAACAATAATCAATATAATCTGAAAAACCATAACAATTCCATAATCAATCTGTTTTTCAATATGATTTCGATTCTACGATGTCTAACATGTCAAGAACATCATATATGAATCTTATCTCATTCTAGCAATACCATAATTTCAAGACATATCAAAACTTAATAAAACTTACGTCTAGTTGTAGCCTGTGTCGATAAGAACACAGTACTAAATTCGGATTCAAAATCAGACGGACGGATTCTCTTCAAATTGAATTCTAGTATCAAAGTTTAAAGTTTTTCTCCGGAATCCTCGCTTCTTCCCTTGGAATTCTGAAGGATAATAGCAACTTGGATATATATATGTATATATATATATATGTATATATATATATATGTATATATATATATATATATATCATGCATGGAAAGGATAGGTGGCTTCATCTTTGAACAACATGTCTCGCGCATATGCGCGTACATCATTCGCGCATATGTGCCAGAGTTCATCCTCGCACATATTTCCAATCCTCTTTCCGCCTATCCCGGTCTAATCCGTTCCATCTATAATCACATCAATTAATCAACGAATCATTTCAGATTAACCAGTAAAAATCTCGGGCATTACACATCTGGCATGTACTTTCACAATAATGATACATGAAAGACATCATGTATCCCAGATAATGAAGGCGGTAAAGCGAGTCGATAGGCACGATTTCCTATCTTCTCGAGATTCTTATATGGCCCAATGTAACGTGGAGACAGTTTCCCTCTCTTGCTAAATCTGACAACTCCTCTGAAGGGTGAAATCTTCAAAAATACTTGGTCTCCCGCCTCAAATACCAATGGTCTGCGTCGAACATTGGCATATTTTGCATGTCTGTCTTGAGCTGTCTTCATTCTCTTCTGAATCATCTTTACTTTTTCGGTCATATCTCTGATCATATCAGGTCCAATCTCAAGTACCTCAGAGATATCATCCCAACACAGAGGGGATCTGCACCTCTTACTGTACAACGCTTCAAACGGTGCCATCTCAATACTCGTTTGATAGCTATTGTTGTACGAAAACTCACAAAGTGGCAAAGATTCTTGCCAACTAGTGCTAAAATAAAGCACTACAGCTCTAAGCATATCCTCCAGTGTCTGGATAGTCCGCTTTGACTGTCCGTCGGTCTGTGGATGATATGCGGTACTCAGATGTAACTTCGTACCTAGAGCCTGATGTAAACTCTGCCAAAAGTGCGAAGTAAACTGAGGATCACGGTCTGATATAATCGACTTCGGCACTCTGTGCAGTCTGACCACTTCTCTGATATAAATCTCTGCCATCTGGTCATGTCTGTACGTCATCTTGTATGGAATAAAGCATGCAGATTTGGTCAATCTGTCAATCACGACCCAAATCGCATCACAACCTCGAGAGGATCTCGGTATCTTCGTCACGAAGTCCATGGAAATGTGATCCCATTTCCATTCAGGAGTCGACAAGCTCTATAACAGTCCTCCTGGTTTCTTTCTTTCTCCTTTCACCTTTTGGCAATTCAGACATGTGGATACAAACTCTGCAATATCAGCTTTCATATGTTTCCACCAGAACTGTCTTTTCAAATCATTATACATTTTTCTGCCACTAGGATGAATGCTGAATCGACTGCTGTGCGCTTTTTGGACAATATCTGTCCTTTCAAATCTGAAACATCTGGCACAACAAGACGATTATTCATATACAGTACACTGTCACGTACCTGATACTCAGATCGATGCCCTGCTCTGACCATCAATATCGAGTTATGAACTTTCTGATCTACTTTCTGAGCCGCTTTAATTCTCAAAATCAGCTCTGGTTCGACTTGAAAAACATATAATCTCAACGGTCTACAATCTCTCTCAAATGCTAATCCAGAAAAACAGCAATCCTCAATCAAATTCGAAACACCAATAGTCGATAAGGATAAAGAACATACCTTACGACTCAGTGCATCAGCATCTGCATTCGACTTTCTCGGATAGTATTTGATTTCACAATCAAAATATTTCAATAAATCGAGCCATCTTCGTTGTCTCATATTCAATTTGGGCTGTGAAACATATATTTCAAGCTCTTGTGATCAGAATAGATCTCAAACCTCTCACCGTCGAGGTAGTGTCACCATATTTTCAATGCAAAAATAATGGCCGCCAATTCAAGATCATGAATTGGGTAACGAGTCTCATGTGGCTTACTGTCTCGAAGCGTAGGCAATGACATGACCTCGCTGCATCAAAAAACATCCTAATCCTCTGTGAGAAGCATCACAATAAACAACAAAATCACCAGTACCTGAGGGAATAGTCAGTATCGGTGCACTGGTCAATCTCTTCTTCAACTCTAGAAAACTGGACTCACAGTCTTCTGACCAAACAAATGGAGCATTCTTCTGAGTCAACTGAGTGATCGGTTTAGCAATTCTCGAGAAATCTTTAATAAATCGTCGGTAATATCCTGCCAAACCCATAAAACTGCGAATCTCTAGCACTGATGTCGGTCTCGCCCAAGAAATTACGGCCTTAACCTTGCTGGGATCAACTGATATACCATCTCCGGATATGATATGACCTAGAAATACAACATGTTTCAACCCGAATTCACATTTTTACAGTTTTGCATACAATTTCTCAGCCCTAAAAATTCGCAACACAGTTCTCAGATGCTCAGTATGCTCAATCATATTTTTCGAATAAATCAAAATATCATCAATGAATATAATCACAAAATCATCGAGATATTTCTGAAAGACATGGTTCATCAAACCCATAAACACAGCTGGAGCGTTTGTTAAACCGAACGACATGACAATAAACTCATAATGTCCATACCTGGTTCTGAAATCTGCCTTCGAGATATCAGAATCTCTGACTCTCAGCTGATGATATCCAGATCTCAGATAGATCTTGGAATATACAGAAGAACCATGAAACTGATCAAATAAATCATCAATACGAGGCAAAGGGTATTTTTTCTTTGTCGTAGCCTTGTTCAGTTGTCGGTAATCAATAAAAAGTCACATAGAACCGTCTTTCTTTCTTACAAAAAGTACTTGAGCACCCAAGGAGAAACACTCGGTCTGATGTACCCCTTGGCCAGTAAATCTTCCAACTGATCTATCAATTCTTCTAGTTCAATTGGTGCCATTCTGTACGGAGCTCTAGAAATCGGAACTATACCTGGTACCAATTCAATTATGAAGTCTATCTCTCGAATCGGAGGCAATCTCGGAATCCCATCTGGGAAGAAATCAGCAAACTCGCACACCACTGGCAAGTCCGCCAATGATGGACTCAATTTCAGTAAATCAACTGAATATACGAGGAATCCCTCTGCTCCTTTCTGTAATAATCGAGTCAAAGACATTGCAGATATGAAAGGAATTCTAGATCTAGAACCCTTACCATAAAATTTCCACTCATCAGCCATATCAGGCTTGAATCTCACAATCTTGTGGAAACAATCAACGGTAGCTCTGTACTTGGTTAGCATATCAATACCGATAATACAGTCAAAATCAGACAATCCAAGTACAATATAATCTAACTCAATCTCATGCCCATCATACTGTAGCTTACAATGTTTCACAGAATTCACTGATATCAACCATGTCCCCAATGGAGAAGAGACATACACTACAACAGATAATGACTCAACAGGCAATGCATGAATCAATGCAAATCGCTCAGAAATAAACGTATGGGAAGCACCCGTATCTATCAATACATAAGCAGGGTAACCACATAAAGAACAGTTACCTGCAACAACATCGTCTGGTGCTTCTTGAGACTGCTCCTCTGTCAAAGAAAATACTCTTGCCTACTGTCTAGTAGGCTGGCTAACTGTCTGGCTACCTCCTGGCCTCTACTGTGATGGAGTAGTAGTCGGTGGTGGCTGGAAAGAATGAACAGCAGATGATCGTTTATCTGTCTGAGCCACTGATCCAAATGACTCTGCTCCCTGGGATCCCTAGGAACCTCTCTGTGGACAGACTCTGGCAATGTGTCCCTGCTATCTGCATATACGGCAACTACCAATCACTCCTTGGCATTACTTAGTCGGATGTCTCCCTCCGCGAGTTCTGCAAAAAGTCCCGGCATAACTCTGGCTCTGTCGGAAACCACTGGAGCTAGAAGAACTGCTGCCAGACTTCTTAAACTGTTTTCCTCTAGCTTTCAGAAAGTCTTTCTTTCCACCACTGCTGCTGCCACTCTCAATTTTTGGGAGGTGGTTGCTGTGGTCTCGGTGCTGGAGCAATATACAAAGCTACTCTCTGTCTCATCATACCAGCTTCGGCTCCCTTGGCTCTGTTTAGGGCATTAGCAAAATTATTCGGTCACCATGTTTTCACCAATGTAAATATTTCGGGATTCAGCCCATTGATGAACTGATCAGCAACAGCCTCGTCATTCTCAGCAACGTGCGGAGCAAAACGCAACAAAGTAGAGAACTTGGCCACATACTCCTCTATGTTCAACTGGCCCTATCTCAAGTTTGCAAACTCGGCTCCCTTGTCTTTCCTGTACGACACTGGGAAGAATCTTTGATAGAACTCAGCTTTAAAGACATTCCAAGTGATATTCGTACCTCAATGCTCCAATGCTTTCTTTGTCGTGATCCACCAGTCCTTTGCAACGTCATGCAACTGGTGCCCAATCAATCGAACTCTGCGCTCATCTGTATAATCCAAGAAATAAAACAGCATCTCGATGTCATCTAACCAACACTCACAGTCAACAGAAGTCTTTGTTCCTTTCAGGGTTGGCGGTTTGAACGACTGAAATCTCTTCAATAACGTTTCCATCGGAGTTGTTGTCACATCCATCGGATTCGCAGAGGTACTGCCTTGTTCCGGAACTCTTCGAGGAGGCATATCTTATTATCAAAAGGATTAGCAACCAAATACAAAAAACCTGTTTCAGTCCTCCTCCAATCATCTTACTGCTGATCAAGATTCGGTTCTGATTCATTCTGAATAATACATATTACTAAATCAAATCAGATAATACAGGTAAACATGTATTTCAAAGCAGTAAAACATAATGGATTGCTAGCATGCAAAAGAAAGGAAGAAAACTCATTCTACCCCGCTCACTAGCTTCTATCTTAGTCTAAGGAACCTAGAGTTCTGGAACCTACTGCTCTGATACCACCTGCTGTGGGGACCCGGACACTAATTCATTTCTTAATCATCTTTGGGAATAATTTGATCAATTATAATAAACATGGTCTAATTTTTTTTATTTTTTTTTAAAAACAAATGCGGAAATTTAATGTAATCCATCTGATATACGTATCACACATAAAGTACATGTCTTGTACTCAATACATTAAAATCAAACTAGGGTCCAACTACTACATATCAAGTGCTGAAGCCTATCTATTTCTGATCCGGATCTCCACTCTAACTTGTCATCTTTCATCCTCTTCCTGACCCTGATCATGTCCCACATGTTGTCATGCACACATACAAACAAGACAACAGCCGGATAACTCCGGTGAGAATATAATCCCAGTATAAATCAAATATACATGAAATTATATAAAAACATATATAAAAGCATAAACGGTCATCAATAACATGTATCAAGTCCGAAAAAATGAATTGATATAAAACTGTAAATCAACTCGTGACTCGTCATCTCTGACTCGACTCATTTCTAATATAGGGATCCCGGTTTCCTAGACATTGTCTCATATATCTAATCTCAGTGATAGGAGTCGATCTACTCCTAAGCAACATCGATATAATTCAATCATCCAGTGTTTCGGCATATCCGTCAAAGACTTGACATATCCTCCAATGATTAGGTATCTCCGCCTATGACTCACTACACGCTTTGCTATAACTCAATAGACTAAGCATATCAATATCATGAATTGCAAACATCAATGTAATAAATAAAGTATGTGGTTTTTGGGAAACTCGAGTCCAATCTGACTCAAGCCGATCTCCCGGTTAACACTGATTTATACCTTTCTTTCTGTCAATCTGACTCTGTCGAAGTTTCGAACTCAAAGCCTGTCGAAGTTAACACTAATTCATATGTTTTGCCCAATCTGGTCTCGAATGGCCCTTCATAATCATATCAATTCACAAATCCATAATCACCGATTAATA